>NC_138308.1:44350000-44502500 GCF_965601325.2 Salmo salar
CAAATACACATATTATAATAATAATAATAATGATAATGATAACAATAATAATAATAATAATAATAATACATAATAATAATCATAATGATAATAATATATAATAATTAGAATCAGAATCATAATAACACATACATAAATCATAATAATGATAATAATAATAATATATAATAATCAGAATCATAATTAGAATCATAATAACAAATGCATAAATGATAATAATGATAATAATGATAATGTATAATAATAATATATAACAATTATAATCATAATCGTTACAATAATAATACTAATCATAATGATAATAATAATATATACTCATAATCATAATAATCATAATCACAATAACAAATACATAAATAATAATAATGATGATAATAATAATAATAATGATATATTTCATTTAGCTGTCGATTTTATCTAAAGCGACTTACAGTCATTCATACATGTATGCAGGCATGCCTCTTCAGTAGGAATGGGATGTCTTGCCTTGTGCCTGTACTGCATGCCTTGGTTATGCTTCTATTGAAATTCACAATAGCTTTTTGACCAGGTGCCAAAATAATCCAGTCTCTCCTGTATGGCAGGCTATGAAAGGATATTAACTGTGGGAATAAACTGGTGTGACACATGTCGCCTGCATACATGATCAAATAGCTCATTCAAAATAAGTTTTCCTGGTAGATTTAGCAACAGGGGACACAGCCCCACCCCATGATGAGACCAACTCAATCATTAATACTTTGAAGTAACAAGGGTCACCCCTCCATCAACCTCCAGCATTATGACTTTCACTCTCTCTCTCTCTCTCTCTCTCTCTCTCTCTCTCTGTTGTTCCCTCATTTGTATTCTTTAAACCCTATGTATTTATAATGTGTTTAGCATCACGTGCTGTAATAGCTTTAACAGTTTCAAAAAAAGTAGGAAGCGTTTTGTTTATTCACCATTCCAAATTCAACACAGAGAAACCTCAGTGAATTATTCAACTCACCAACCACCAATGGCCCGCTGTCAGGACCCAGGGGACTAGGAGGGTTCCTTTACTAAGGGGTTCCTTTACTAAGGGGTTCCTTTACTAGGGGGTTCCTTTACTAGGAGGTTCCTTTACTAGGAGGTTCCTTTACTAGGAGGTTCCTTTACTAGGAGGTTCCTTTACTAGGGGGTTCCTTTACTAGGGGGTTCCTTTACTAGGGGGTTCCTTTACTAGGGGGTTCCTTTACTAGGAGGTTCCTTTACTAGGGGGTTCCTTTACTAGGGGGTTCCTTTACTAGGGGGTTCCTTTACTAGGGGGTTCCTTTACTAGGAGGTTCCTTTACTAGGGGGTTCCTTTACTAGGAGGTTCCTTTACTAGGAGGTTCCTTTACTAGGGGGTTCCTTTACTAGGGGGTTCCTTTACTAGGAGGTTCCTTTACTAGGAGGTTCCTTTACTAGGAGGTTCCTTTACTAGGGGGTTCCTTTACTAGGAGGTTCCTTTACTAGGAGGTTCCTTTACTAGGGGGTTCCTTTACTAGGGGGTTCCTTTACTAGGAGGTTCCTTTACTAGGGGGTTCCTTTACTAGGGGGTTCCTTTACTAGGAGGTTCCTTTACTAGGAGGTTCCTTTACTAGGAGGTTCCTTTACTAGGGGGTTCCTTTACTAGGAGGTTCCTTTACTAGGAGGTTCCTTTACTAGGGGGTTCCTTTACTAGGGGGTTCCTTTACTAGGGGGTTCCTTTACTAGGAGGTTCCTTTACTAGGGGGTTCCTTTAGCAGAATGTCCAGGGGTTTTTGTTACTACTTTAGGGCCATTTCTTCATCTACTGTATTTGACACTGCATTCACCAATCATATGTTTGTCCATACATCATTTAGTGTTTCCCCCCGTCCCTCCCGTCAAATTTGAGCATTTTAATAATCATAATGTAATTATATAATATGAATATAATTCCTTAGATTTAAACTTTTGTAAATATCTGGGTTAATTGTGAGATGAACAATTTAATGTTGTGTACAGAGAGACAATAATATCCAACCGTTATTGGTTTAATTAGAACCATCATCGACACCTACGTAGTCCTATGTCAGTCACCATGTTACCTATGTCATTGACACATCATCTTAAAACTATTAACAGGATTTTATCCAAACACACTATAAAACATATACAGCAACGGTCTCCAGTTACCGTATCCTCCAACTCCACTGTACTCCAAAGCTTCTAGGCGTTCATGTGTTTCTTTAGCTAATCCAAGTCACAGGCCTCCAACGTCAGCAAAGCTATAAAAACCCCAAAACCATATAATGATGCTCTGGTCTATTAGCTACATAGTTAGCCTATTAAGGGCCACAGAGCCATAGACCAGTGTACACTTTGGCTGCATCCCAAATGGCTTCCTATTCCCTGTATAGTGCCCTGCCACCCTATGGGCCCTGGTCAAAAGCAGTGCACTATAAATGTAAAGGCAATAGGGTGTCATTTAGGAGGCTCTTTTCCAGGTGAACGGATTTCACCGTTCTCACTTTACCTGTTGTGAGGCTTTCTGCTGCGGAGTCAGCGTACAGGCCAACGGTTTCTGACAAGGTTAACGTCCACACAGTCATTTTCCTGACGCTGCTCTGCCTCCTGTGAGAGAACAGCAGGCTGCCGCTGCGGTGGGTAGTTCTATATGTTACACCACCCACCGTCCTCTGTCCTTACCATGAGATCAGAGTTAGAGGAGGGAGGATAATCAATCAGTCTGTTCACGTATGGACCAAAACCCACAGTTAAATCCCCTTTCTTCCTGTAGAGGAATCAAAAACTCATGGAAGAATAAAATGTATTCGGCAGATGGGAAATTTGGGAAATGGAAACACCACATTTGTTCAGAGCTCAAGTTCTGTAGATGTTTTTATTTTATTTTTCATTGAACCTTTATTTAACTAGGAAAGTCAGTTTTAAGAAAGAAATTATTATTTACAGCGTTGGCCTAACCCGGCCTAACCCGGACAGCGCTGGGCCAATTGTGCACCGCCCTATGAGACTCCCGATCACTGCCGGTTGTGATATAGACACGGGATCAAACCTGTGCTGCGATGCAGTGCCTTCGACCGCTGCGCCCACTCGGGATCCCAGATGCTGATGGTGATGGTGATGATGATGATGATGATGGTGATGATGATGGTGGTGATGAGGACGGAGGAAGTGGAAGTGACATGTCTTCAGAAGGAGCATGTCAGTGTGTCTAGTGTTTCTAGTAGAAGTACAGATACACATAGACACCAGGCTCATGTACATCTACTTCCCCTTCTGGGGTTTCAGGAAGAATTCTGAATGATTTATAAATATGCTAAGGCATGCGTCTCGGGAGGGGCGTGTGTAACTGGCGCAGGCAATCACCTGACACTTCAGGGGTCCAGGCTGAAACTTTGGCTCTTGTCTGAACACAGGGCCAGGGCACTGGGGTCAGGGACCTCATGGTAATCAGGCCTCCTGCAGCTCACCCCTCCTCTGTGGGCCTGCCCTGACCACATCCTGCGTCTTTGTTGGGGATGTCACGTATACAGACCCAGTCCTATGCCCAAGCCTGAGCACTGCAGCAACTATAAGCATAAGCACCAGCCCTGGACCCGGCTCCAGGACTTTACTCCACCCAGACCCAGCCTCTAACTATCCCTCTAAAGCCCCAGACCCAGCCTCTAACTATCCCTCTAAAGCCCCAGACCCACCCTCTAATTATCCCTCTAAAGCCCCAGACCCAGATTCTAACTATCCCTCTAAAGCCTCAGACTCAGTCTCGGGCCCTGTCCCTGCCCTGCCACTGCTCCTGCCCCTCCTCTAGCCTTCTACAGCTCTCTACAGCACAGCCCCAACCTCAGCTCCGGCCCCAACCCCAACCCCAGTCCCTGCTCTAGCCCTCAACAGCCCCAGCCCTGCTCCATCCCCAGTCCCTGCTCTAGCCCTCTACAGCCCCAGCCCTGCTCCAACCCCAGTCCCTGCTCTAGCGCTCTACAGCCCCAGCCCTGCTCCAACCCCAGTCCCTGCTCTAGCCCTCTACAGCCCCAGGTCTTTTCTCAACCCAGCCCCAGCCTCTCACTAGCCTTCAACAGCTCCAGCCCTGCAGTAACTACACCACCGTTAAAGTACACCCATTATGACATGACATTCTCAAACTTTTATTGTAATTGTATCCTCCTCCTGGAGCACTTTGCCTCCTGCAACCTTGTGAGGATGGATTTGTAGAAATATAGACAGTCCTCCTTCTGCTACTTATTAACAGGCCTCTTCTCCATCACAGAACATCAAGGCCTCTTCTCCATCACAGAACATCAAGGCCTCTTCTCCATCACAGAACATCCAGGCCTCTTCTCCATCACAGAACATCCAGGCCTCTTCTCCATCACAGAACATCCAGGCCTCTTCTCCATCACAGAACTTCAGCAAGGGAACCCAAAAACCAACCACCATTTTTGGTAGTGTTTCTCTCAGACCACATTAACACCATCCTGCTCTGTACCACTTCCCAGAGGTATTCTATTTCCTGTTGTTTCTGGTGGTCGTGGTTCTCTCAGACCACATTAACACCATCCTGTTCTGTACCACTTCCCAGAGATATTCTCTTTCCTGTTGTTTCTGGTGGTCGTGGTTCTCTCAGACCACATTAACACCATCCTGCTCTGTACCACTTCCCAGAGATATTCTATTTCCTGTTGTTTCTGGTGGTCGAGGTTCTCTCAGACCACATTAACACCATCCTGTTCTGTACCACTTCCCAGAGATATTCTCTTTCCTGTTGTTTCTATTTTCATTCAAACATTGCTCTTCTTTTCTTCTCCTGTTTGAAATAAAACGTTAATAAATATTTGAAGCTCATTCCCCCAGGTTTGTCTGTCACATTATAATAGTAAAAGATGTATCATTCTCTGTGTAAAAAAAATGAAAAGCTCTGTTCGTTAGTCTAAATGGAATGTGAATATTAAACAGTATATCCTATTTAACAGTCATATCAAGCTCCCTGCATCTTCATACATTTTACATGTCATTTTATTTAATGGAAACCTACCAAGGTTTCACATAGATTGGAAGAGTTTGATGAATTCATAAGGAGGAACGACGGGGTTAGGGCCAAAGCACCAGGCATCAGTCTATTCCCCTGTCCTGTCTGTCTGTCTGTCTGTCTGTCTGTCTGTCTGTCTGTCTGTCTGTCTGTCTGTCTGTCTGTCTGTCTGTCTGTCTGTCTGTCTGTCTGTCTGTCTGTCTGTCTGTCTGTCTGTCTGCCTGTCTGTCTGTCTGTCTGTCTGTCTGTCTGTCTGTCTGTCTGTCTGTTTAGTCAATCACCTCCTATCAATCAAGTTAATTGAGCTGTGCATGCAGAGAGAGCCTATTCCAAGCTGTCACTCTCATTACAGAGACCTAGTGATATCAAAACAGGTGACATATCAACCTGCTCTCACTCCTCCCTTTTGTCTCTCTGTTTTATCACTAGCGTTGAGGTGAAATGTTCAACATGGCCTGGCTCTGGAGCGGCCCTGAACGCCTTGGTGTCAGGAGACTATGCAAAACAGAACAGACGTGACACTGTGTCAATATACTTTGCATGGAGTGGGTTGGGGTTATATTCATATAACTTGAATGAAAATGAGAAGTATATAGTAGGCTGTAGTATATAATACTCTTAGCCAAGGTGGAGTTTGTGTGCAAACCAATGATGACCCTTCAACGTTGCATCCCCGTCCTTCTCCAGACTCAGAGAAATAACGCCCTGCGCTTAGCCAGGCTTTTAAACCCAAAAACCAAGACATAAACCCTTGACTTAAACCCTGACTCAAACCTAGACTTAAACCCTGACTCAAACCCTTGACTTAAACCCTGACTCAAACCTAGACTTAAACCCTTGACTCAAACCCTTGACTTAAACCCTGACTCAAACCTAGACTTAAACCCTTGACTCAAACCCATGACTTAAACCCTGACTTAAACCCTGACTTATACCCTGACTTAAACCCTGACTTAAACCCTGACTTAAACCCAGACATAAAACATTGACTTAAACCCAGACTCAATTCCCTGACTCAAACCCTGACTCAATGACAGACTTAAACCCTGACTTAAACCCTGACTTAAACCCAGACTCAAACCCTGACTCAAAGTCAGACTCAAACCCCTGACTAAAACCCTGACTCAAACCCAGACTTAAACCTTAGACTTAAACCCTCACTCAAACCCAGACTCAAACCCTGACTCAAACTCAGAATAAATGCAGACTCACATGCTGACCAGACCGGACATGTCGTGTGCGCGAGCGTCGCAAAATAAATGTAGAAATCCATGTTATTCAATTATTGCACCCACACTGCTCGTGCGCGCCAACGAGCGTCTGCGATGCCAAGGGCTAAAATAGAACTCCTTTCTATTTCTGATGCAGATCGCACTGCAAGTCCTGCCTCTCCCATCTCCTCATTGGTTTATTGAAGCAGGTACCCACGTCCCATCTCCTCATTGGTTTATAGAAGCAGGTACCCTTGTGCCATCTCCTCATTGGTTATATCCACGTGTGTGATGAAAGATGCAATGTTTTGCCAGTTGTCGTGGTAAAAGTGTAGATGCCAATCACCATATAAATTCAAAGATGAAAAAGCCTGGAAGGAGGAGAGATGACTAGAAACGATCCGGTTGGCCGTTTTATGTGTGGATTAATTGTCGGAGTAGAGGACCTTGTGCATTTCAGGTAAAATAACAACTCAATGTTTATATCCCAGGACAAATTAGCTAGCAACAGCAAGCTAGCTAAATAGTACACATTAGCTAGCAAGTGCAAGCTAGCTAGTTAAATCGCCATACATGTTTAACCTCTATGGGCTAGGTGGGACGCTAGCGTGCCACCCGTGGTGCACTCCATCAACAGCAGGTGCATTTCAAGAGCGGCAAATTTGAATCCAAATAAATGTCAAAATTCAAATTTTTCAAACATACAACTATTTTACACCCTTTGAAAGATAAACATCTCCTTAATCTAACCACGTTTTACGATTTCAAAAAGGTTTTACGGCGAAAGCATAAATTTAGAGTATGTTAGGACAGTACATTTACAAGAGTTGTGTGTAATGTTTTGTCAAGTCAAAGACAGGGTCACCAAAACCATAAAACCAGCTAAAATGATGCACTAACCTTTTACAATCTCCATCAGATGACACTCCTAGGACATTATGTTAGACAATGCATGCATTTTTAGTTCTATCAAGTTCATATTTATATCCAAAAACAGCGTTTTACTATGGCATTGATGTTGAGGAAATCGTTTCCCTCCAATAACCGGCAGTCAAGTCAGCGTCACAAATTAAATAATTAAAATTAGAAAACATTGGTAAAATATTATATTGTCATTTAAAGAATTATAGATTTACATCTCTTGAACGCAATCAACTTGCCAGATTTAAAAATAACCTTACTGGGAAATCACACTTTGCAATAATCTGAGCACTGCGCCCAGAAAAATACGCGTTGCGATACAGACTAGACGTCATGTTGGGGAGATCTAAAATCGAAAATACTATGTAAATAAT
Source organism: Salmo salar (assembly GCF_965601325.2). NCBI lineage: Eukaryota > Metazoa > Chordata > Actinopteri > Salmoniformes > Salmonidae > Salmo > Salmo salar. The sequence continues at coordinate 44,357,518 of NC_138308.1, forward strand.
CCATTACCTTTGATTCTCTTCATCAGATGTCACTTCCAGGTATCACAGGTCCATAACGAATGTAGTTTTGTTCAAAAAAGCTCATCATTTATGTCCAAAAATCTCCGTCTTGTTAGCACATGATCTAAGCCAGCCGGACTTCTCGTCATGAACGAGGGGAAAAAATATATTTACGTTCGTTCAAACATGTCAAACGTTGTATAGCATAAATCATTAGGGCCTTTTTTAACCAGAACATGAATAATATTCAAGGTGGACGAATGCATACTCTTTTATAACGTATTGGAACGAGGGTACCCAACATGAACTCGCGCGCCAGGTGTCTAATGGGCCATCATCGTTCCATGGCTCTTGTTCGGTCAGATCTCCCTCCAGAAGACTCAAAACACTTTGTAAAGGCTGGTGACATCTAGTGGAAGCAATAGGAAGTGCCAAAATATTCCTCAGCCCCTGTGTTTTTCAATGGGATAGGTTTAAAGGTAATACAACACATCAGGTATCCACTTCCTGTCAGAAAATGTCTCAGGGTTTTGCCTGCCAAATGAGTTCTGTTATACTCACAGACACCATTCAAACAGTTTTAGAAACTTTAGAGTGTTTTCTATCCATATATAATAAGTATATGCATATTCTAGTTACTGGGTAGGATTAGTAACCAGATTAAATCGGGTACATTTTTTTTATCCAGACGTGCAAATGCTGCCCCCTAGCCCTAACAGGTTAATGCTTTTCGACCTGTCCACAAATTTATGTCATTGGTTCAGCTTGTTTTGATATTTTAACCTGTGTGTTGTGATCGCGTCTGGTGTAGGGGGACAACATACATTTATGCACGATAGCGCACGATGGCGTTCCGTGTCAAACCCTGACTCAAAGTGAACGCTGTGAATGTGTGACCACCTGCAGGGTCTTCTGCCTCTCTCTCAGTGTAGACCAAATGTTAGCTTCCAGAGATGAATCAGCCATGTCTGCCGTATCTCTCTGTTTCCCTGTAGATGTTCAGAGATGAATCAGCCATATCCTCTCTCTGTTCCCTGTAGATGTTCAGAGATGAATCAGCCATATCTCTCTCTGTTCCCTGTAGATGTTCAGAGATGAGTCAGCCATGTCCTCTCTCTGTTTCCCTGTAGATGTTCAGATAGGAATCAGCCATATCTCTCTCTGTTCCCTGTAGATGTTCAGAGATGAATCAGCCATATCTCTCTCTGTTCCCTGTAGATGTTCAGAGATGAATTAGCCATGTCCTCTCTCTGTTCCCTGTAGATGTTCAGAGATGAGTCAGCCATGTCCTCTCTCTGTTCCCTGTAGATGTTCAGAGATGAATCAGCCATGTCTGTCATATCTCTCTCTGTTTCCCTGTAGATGTTCAGAGATGAATCAGCCATGTCTGTCATATCTCTCTCTGTTTCCCTGTAGATGTTCAGAGATGAATCAGCCATATCTCTCTCTGTTCCCTGTAGATGTTCAGAGATGAATCAGCCATATCCTCTCTCTGTTCCCTGTAGATGTTCAGAGATGAGTCAGCCATATCTCTCTCTGTTCCCTGTAGATGTTCAGAGATGAGTCAGCCATATCTCTCTCTGTTCCCTGTAGATGTTCAGAGATGAATCAGCCATATCTCTCTCTGTTCCCTGTAGATGTTCAGAGATGAATCAGCCATGTCCTCTCTCTGTTCCCTGTAGATGTTCAGAGATGAGTCAGCCATGTCCTCTCTCTGTTCCCTGTAGATGTTCAGAGATGAATCAGCCATATCTGTCATATCTCTCTCTGTTTCCCTGTAGATGTTCAGAGATGAATCAGCCATGTCTGTCATATCTCTCTCTGTTTCCCTGTAGATGTTCAGAGATGAATCAGCCATATCCTCTCTCTGTTCCCTGTAGATGTTCAGAGATGAATCAGCCATGTCCTCTCTCTGTTCCCTGTAGATGTTCAGAGATGAATCAGCCATATCTCTCTCTGTTCCCTGTAGATGTTCAGAGATGAATCAGCCATATCTCTCTCTGTTCCCTGTAGATGTTCAGAGATGTCTGCTCTCTGTTCCCCAAATAGCTAAACTTAACTTCCCCCGTCTTTTTGTTGTGGTTAGCAGGGAGGCTCAGGAGTGTCTCACAGCCTCTCAGAGTGAGGGAGGAAACATGGAGGAACATGGGGAAATGTCACTCTGTCAGAGGTATGGGTCAGTGTGGATAAAGTAAGCCTGTACTAATCAAAGCACTGCGAGTGGGTTTGGTGGGCCTACTGGGCAGGGGCAGACTAGCCATCTGGCATTTCGGGAACATACCAGATGGGCTGGTCCATATTTAGCCCAGTGGGCCTGTCTAACTTGTTTGTTTGTTTGTTTTGCAGAGAAGCTACCAGCTACACACAGAGAATGCTATGCCATGTCAGTATTTGTATAGTGCTAATCTCAACATTGTTCAGTTTGTTTTCTGGGTTCACTGTGATCATATTTCACCCCTATTATATACTCCTTATGCATCCGTTTCCCTTGTGGATGCTGTTCTTCTAAACTCTCCAGCCAATCTGAGTAAATGTTTCATGGTTTTCAGTGCGAAACAGTTGCAATTTTAATGATTGTCAAAATTGCTACTTAGAGTACATCAGAAATGAGTACATGATTGCAACCGATGTGCTGTATGGTCAATGCATCTCAACACAGTTCCTGAATGGTGTGATGTCACAGAGTTCTGGAACCCACCACAGCTAAAGGCTTCTGAATCCTTCACAGTGTTCATTTTGTACTTGTGTATTTGAAGCATGTTTTAAATATGCAGAAAACATATGAAACCCATCCTCATGTTTTGTTTCTGGAATCGAGTCGACTGCATGATTGTGTTTACTGTCACTTTGAATCAGAAGAGAAAGGCACTACTTACAGCCCGCTGTTTTGGGTTTAAAACCAAGTTTCATGTAAAAACATTATTAATTTCTTTAGGAATAAATCATGAAGCAGATAAAGGAGGGACAGTAGAGGTGTTAACCTGTAATTATTACTGTACCCACCCCTCAACCTCGTGTTGGAGCTTTGACACTGCCTGTTCTCCGCCCCAGTCAGCCCACATGGCCGTGTTCTACAGTTGTACTGTAATACTGGAGGAGTCAGACATAATGCATGTGTACGCCTGGTGACCCGTGAACAATAGAGACGTTGACTGGTGGCGATGGACCATAATGAAGTGTCTGGTACCTGATCACGGCCTGCTCTGAGTCCCAAATGGCACCCTAATCCCTATGTAGTGCATTAACGGGTCTGGTCGAAAGTAGTGCACTATATAGGGAATATGGTGTAATTTGGGACACAGATGGGTAAACAAAAAACTCATCATTAATGTCTTCTTACTGCTTCTCCATCCAGAGGGGTTTTCCTGAAACAGCTGGGGATGAGTCATAAATTACACCCTACTGTTTATATGGTGCATCCTAAATTACACCCTACTGTCTATATAGTGTGCCCTAAATGACACCCTACTGTCTATATATAGTGTGCCCTAAATGACACCCTACTGTCTATACATAGTGTGTCCTAAATGATACCCTGCTGTCTATATATACTGTGCCCTAAATGACACCCTACTGTCTATGTAGTAAGTCCTAAATGACACCCTACTGTCTATAGGGTGCACTACTTTTTACCAGAGCCCATAAGGTCCTGCACTATCGAGGGAATAGAGTGCCATTTGGGACACACTCCTGGATGATGAGCAGGATTCCTCCAGAATGCTGCATTCCTCTGTAATCAGGGGGATTCAGAGATCAAGCTACTGTAGAACATCAGGATTCATTATTATAATCAGGGGGATTCAGAGATCTCTCTACTGTAGAACATCAGAATTCATTATTATAATCAGGGGGATTCAGAGATCTCTCTACTGTAGAACATGAGGATTCATTAATATAATCAGGGGGATTCAGATATCTCTCTACTGTATAACATCAGGATTCATTAATATAATCAGGGGGATTCAGATATCTCTCTACTGTAGAACATCAGGATTCATTATTATAATCAGGGGGATTCAGATATCTCTCTACTGTAGAACATCAGGATTCATTATTATAATCAGGGGGATTCAGATATCTCTCTACTGTAGAACATCAGGATTCATTATTATAATCAGGGGGATTCAGATATCTCTCTACTGTAGAACATCAGGATTCATTAATATAATCAGGGGGATTCAGATATCTCTCTACTGTAGAACATCAGGATTCATTAATATAATCAGGGGGATTCAGAGATCTCTCTACTGTAGAACATGAGGATTCATTAATATAATCAGGGGGATTCAGAGATCTCTCTACTGTAGAACATGAGGATTCATTAATAAAATCAGGGGGATTCAGATATCTCTCTACTGTAGAACATGAGGATTCATTAATATAATCAGGGGGATTCAGATATCTCTCTACTGTAGAACATGAGGATTCATTAATATAATCAGGGGGATTCAGATATCTCTCTACTGTAGAACATCAGGATTCATTATTATAATCAGGGGGATTCAGATATCTCTCTACTGTAGAACGTGAGGATTCATTAATATAATCAGGGGGATTCAGATATCTCTCTACTGTAGAACGTGAGGATTCATTAATATAATCAGGGGGATTCAGATATCTCTCTACTGTAGAACATCAGGATTCATTAATATAATCAGGGGGATTCAGAGATCTCTCTACTGTAGAACGTGAGGATTCATTAATATAATCAGGGGGATTCAGATATCTCTCTACTGTAGAACATCAGGATTCATTATTATAATCAGGGGGATTCAGATATCTCTCTACTGTAGAACGTGAGGATTCATTAATATAATCAGGGGGATTCAGATATCTCTCTACTGTAGAACATCAGGATTCATTAATATAATCAGGGGGATTCAGATATCTCTCTACTGTAGAACGTGAGGATTCATTAATATAATCAGGGGGATTCAGATATCTCTCTACTGTAGAACATCAGGATTCATTAATATAATCAGGGGGATTCAGAGATCTCTCTACTGTAGAACGTGAGGATTCATTAATATAATCAGGGGGATTCAGATATATCTCTACTGTAGAACATCAGGATTCATTATTATAATCAGGGGGATTCAGATATCTCTCTACTGTAGAACATGAGGATTCATTAATATAATCAGGGGGATTCAGATATCTCTCTACTGTAGAACATGAGGATTCATTAATATAATCAGGGGGATTCAGATATCTCTCTACTGTAGAACGTGAGGATTCATTAATATGATCAGGGGGATTCAGATATCTCTCTACTGTAGAACGTGAGGATTCATTAATATAATCAGGGGGATTCAGATATATCTCTACTGTAGAACATCAGGATTCATTATTATAATCAGGGGGATTCAGATATCTCTCTACTGTAGAACATCAGGATTCATTATTATAATCAGGGGGCTTTCAGAGATCTCTCTACTGTAGAACGTGAGGATTCATTAATATAATCAGGGGGATTCAGATATATCTCTACTGTAGAACATCAGGATTCATTATTATAATCAGGGGGATTCAGATACTGTAGAACATGAGGATTCATTAATATAATCAGGGGGATTCAGATATCTCTCTACTGTAGAACATCAGGATTCATTAATATAATCAGGGGGATTCAGATATCTCTCTACTGTAGAACATCAGGATTCATTATTATAATCAGGGGGATTCAGATATCTCTCTACTGTAGAACATCAGGATTCATTAATATAATCAGGGGGCTTTCAGAGATCTCTCTACTGTAGAACGTGAGGATTCATTAATATAATCAGGGGGATTCAGATATATCTCTACTGTAGAACATCAGGATTCATTATTATAATCAGGGGGATTCAGATACTGTAGAACATGAGGATTCATTAATATAATCAGGGGGATTCAGATATCTCTCTACTGTAGAACATGAGGATTCATTAATATAATCAGGGGGATTCAGATATCTCTCTACTGTAGAACATCAGGATTCATTAATATAATCAGGGGGATTCAGATATCTCTCTACTGTAGAACATCAGGATTCATTATTATAATCAGGGGGATTCAGATATCTCTCTACTGTAGAACATCAGGATTCATTAATATAATCAGGGGGCTTTCAGAGATCTCTCTACTGTAGAACGTGAGGATTCATTAATATAATCAGGGGGATTCAGATATATCTCTACTGTAGAACATCAGGATTCATTATTATAATCAGGGGGATTCAGATACTGTAGAACATGAGGATTCATTAATATAATCAGGGGGATTCAGATATCTCTCTACTGTAGAACATGAGGATTCATTAATATAATCAGGGGGATTCAGATATCTCTCTACTGTAGAACATCAGGATTCATTAATATAATCAGGGGGATTCAGATATCTCTCTACTGTAGAACATCAGGATTCATTATTATAATCAGGGGGATTCAGATATCTCTCGACTGTAGAACATGAGGATTCATTAATATAATCAGGGGGATTCAGATATCTCTCTACTGTAGAACATCAGGATTCATTATTATAATCAGGGGGATTCAGATATCTCTCTACTGTAGAACGTGAGGATTCATTAATATAATCAGGGGGATTCAGATATCTCTCTACTGTAGAACATCAGGATTCATTATTATAATCAGGGGGATTCAGATATCTCTCTACTGTAGAACGTGAGGATTCATTAATATAATCAGGGGGATTCAGATATCTCTCTACTGTAGAACATCAGGATTCATTAATATAATCAGGGGGATTCAGATATCTCTCTACTGTAGAACGTGAGGATTCATTAATATAATCAGGGGGATTCAGATATCTCTCTACTGTAGAACATCAGGATTCATTAATATAATCAGGGGGATTCAGAGATCTCTCTACTGTAGAACGTGAGGATTCATTAATATAATCAGGGGGATTCAGATATCTCTCTACTGTAGAACATCAGGATTCATTAATATAATCAGGGGGATTCAGATATCTCTCTACTGTAGAACATGAGGATTCATTAATATAATCAGGGGGATTCAGATATCTCTCTACTGTAGAACATGAGGATTCATTAATATAATCAGGGGGATTCAGATATCTCTCTACTGTAGAACGTGAGGATTCATTAATATAATCAGGGGGATTCAGATATCTCTCTACTGTAGAACGTGAGGATTCATTAATATAATCAGGGGGATTCAGATATATCTCTACTGTAGAACATCAGGATTCATTATTATAATCAGGGGGATTCAGATATCTCTCTACTGTAGAACATCAGGATTCATTATTATAATCAGGGGGCTTTCAGAGATCTCTCTACTGTAGAACGTGAGGATTCATTAATATAATCAGGGGGATTCAGATATATCTCTACTGTAGAACATCAGGATTCATTATTATAATCAGGGGGATTCAGATATCTCTCTACTGTAGAACATGAGGATTCATTAATATAATCAGGGGGATTCAGATATCTCTCTACTGTAGAACATCAGGATTCATTAATATAATCAGGGGGATTCAGATATCTCTCTACTGTAGAACATCAGGATTCATTATTATAATCAGGGGGATTCAGATATCTCTCTACTGTAGAACATCAGGATTCATTAATATAATCAGGGGGCTTTCAGAGATCTCTCTACTGTAGAACGTGAGGATTCATTAATATAATCAGGGGGATTCAGATATATCTCTACTGTAGAACATCAGGATTCATTATTATAATCAGGGGGATTCAGATACTGTAGAACATGAGGATTCATTAATATAATCAGGGGGATTCAGATATCTCTCTACTGTAGAACATGAGGATTCATTAATATAATCAGGGGGATTCAGATATCTCTCTACTGTAGAACATCAGGATTCATTAATATAATCAGGGGGATTCAGATATCTCTCTACTGTAGAACATCAGGATTCATTATTATAATCAGGGGGATTCAGATATCTCTCTACTGTAGAACATCAGGATTCATTAATATAATCAGGGGGCTTTCAGAGATCTCTCTACTGTAGAACGTGAGGATTCATTAATATAATCAGGGGGATTCAGATATATCTCTACTGTAGAACATCAGGATTCATTATTATAATCAGGGGGATTCAGATACTGTAGAACATGAGGATTCATTAATATAATCAGGGGGATTCAGATATCTCTCTACTGTAGAACATGAGGATTCATTAATATAATCAGGGGGATTCAGATATCTCTCTACTGTAGAACATCAGGATTCATTAATATAATCAGGGGGATTCAGATATCTCTCTACTGTAGAACATCAGGATTCATTATTATAATCAGGGGGATTCAGATATCTCTCGACTGTAGAACATGAGGATTCATTAATATAATCAGGGGGATTCAGATATCTCTCTACTGTAGAACATCAGGATTCATTATTATAATCAGGGGGATTCAGATATCTCTCTACTGTAGAACGTGAGGATTCATTAATATAATCAGGGGGATTCAGATATCTCTCTACTGTAGAACATCAGGATTCATTATTATAATCAGGGGGATTCAGATATCTCTCTACTGTAGAACGTGAGGATTCATTAATATAATCAGGGGGATTCAGATATCTCTCTACTGTAGAACATCAGGATTCATTAATATAATCAGGGGGATTCAGATATCTCTCTACTGTAGAACGTGAGGATTCATTAATATAATCAGGGGGATTCAGATATCTCTCTACTGTAGAACATCAGGATTCATTAATATAATCAGGGGGATTCAGAGATCTCTCTACTGTAGAACGTGAGGATTCATTAATATAATCAGGGGGATTCAGATATATCTCTACTGTAGAACATCAGGATTCATTATTATAATCAGGGGGATTCAGATATCTCTCTACTGTAGAACATGAGGATTCATTAATATAATCAGGGGGATTCAGATATCTCTCTACTGTAGAACATGAGGATTCATTAATATAATCAGGGGGATTCAGATATCTCTCTACTGTAGAACGTGAGGATTCATTAATATGATCAGGGGGATTCAGATATCTCTCTACTGTAGAACGTGAGGATTCATTAATATAATCAGGGGGATTCAGATATATCTCTACTGTAGAACATCAGGATTCATTATTATAATCAGGGGGATTCAGATATCTCTCTACTGTAGAACATCAGGATTCATTATTATAATCAGGGGGCTTTCAGAGATCTCTCTACTGTAGAACGTGAGGATTCATTAATATAATCAGGGGGATTCAGATATATCTCTACTGTAGAACATCAGGATTCATTATTATAATCAGGGGGATTCAGATACTGTAGAACATGAGGATTCATTAATATAATCAGGGGGATTCAGATATCTCTCTACTGTAGAACATGAGGATTCATTAATATAATCAGGGGGATTCAGATATCTCTCTACTGTAGAACATCAGGATTCATTAATATAATCAGGGGGATTCAGATATCTCTCTACTGTAGAACATCAGGATTCATTATTATAATCAGGGGGATTCAGATATCTCTCGACTGTAGAACATGAGGATTCATTAATATAATCAGGGGGATTCAGATATCTCTCTACTGTAGAACATCAGGATTCATTATTATAATCAGGGGGATTCAGATATCTCTCTACTGTAGAACGTGAGGATTCATTAATATAATCAGGGGGATTCAGATATCTCTCTACTGTAGAACATCAGGATTCATTAATATAATCAGGGGGATTCAGATATCTCTCTACTGTAGAACATCAGGATTCATTATTATAATCAGGGGGATTCAGATATCCCTCTACTGTAGAACATCAGGATTCATTAATATAATCAGGGGGATTCAGAGATCTCTCTACTGTAGAACATCAGGATTCATTAATATCTGCCTTGTTCTGTCTTTCCCATCTGTCTAATGTTCACAAGCTGAGGAAAAAAAACTTGCCAATTACATATCTCCTCCTTTCCTTTCCGCTTCACTAAAATGCATATGTTAATTCTCTCTCCGCTCCCCAAACCTATGAGTTGGAGCTTACAGAGTTAGTGCCTTCGATGTCTCTCTGGCATTTTACACTCAAATTACACAAGCAAAGACAGGATAAAGCAAACATTTGTGAGAAATTGGGGTTAATAGTGTGTTTTTACTCCCCTATAAATCTGTCTGGTGGATTTTGAGTGAAGTCTGAAAGGTTGTAGCGATAACTCCAGCTCCATTTTTATTATCTTTATATTAGTGAATAATAATCAAACGATATAAAATCAAAGGACTTGGGAATAGAGAATAAAAGAGGAGGTTGGCACCGTGCACCTGGATGGCTTCAGCACACCTCTTTCATCATGAAGACAGTAGCTCGTCTATTTCCAGCAAATTAGGATTATATCCCCGCAATTAAATTACCACCCAAATCGGCCTCACATCCAGTAGCATGTCCTAGTATCAGCCTCTTCATCAATCATTTCTCATTTGCATGGAAATGAAAAAAAAAAAACATAAAACGATGCCCTTGTGGAATGGAAAAACGTCCCAAATGCATTGGGATCTAGGTAGCCCAGATTATTTTTGGGGCTGACATATTTTGGGATAGTTCGGAATGTGTGCCTAAAACACCGTACAGTACTCACCACCACATTCCAATTGGAACATTTCTCAGTTCCAGATTGTGAAGCCTACATTCTGCGTGGCCCGGGGACATGCGACTATACGGTAGCACATCAAGTGGAACATCACCAGACTACTGGCTTACCCAGCTTGTTAAAAGACTGAAAGCAGACTCCAAACCGGGACCAGTTCTATAATTCAAACACATTTCCGCCCCACAATATGGACCATGTATTTTGATCATTTGGACGGCCTTACTGGTGAGCGAGACAGAGATACAGAGATGTCTGCACTGTAAAACTACAGAATACACTGACAACCAGAGATGTGGGAACACCACAGTCATCAACTCTATTAGACGAGGGTACACCACAGTCATCAACTCTATTAGATGTGGGTACACCACAGTCATCAACTCTGTTAGATGAAGGTACACCACAGTCATCAACTCCGTTAGATGAGGGAACACCACAGTCATCAACTCTATTAGATGTGGGTACACCACAGTCATCAACTCTGTTAGATGAGGGTACACCACAGTCATCAACTCTATTAGATGAGGGTACACCACAGTCATCAACTCTGTTAGATGAAGGTACACCACAGTCATCAACTCTATTAGATGAAGGTACACCACAGTCATCAACTCTATTAAATGAGGGAACACCACAGTCATCAACTCTATTAGATGAAGGTACACCACAGTCATCAACTCTATTAGATGAAGGTACACCACAGTCATCAACTCTATTAAATGAGGGAACACCACAGTCATCAACTCTATTAGACGAGGGTACACCACAGTCATCAACTCTATTAAATGAGGGTACACCACAGTCATCAACTCTATTAAATGAAGGTACACCACAGTCATCAACTCTATTAGATGAAGGTACACCACAGTCATCAACGCTATTAAATGAGGGAACACCACAGTCATCAACTCTATTAGACGAGGGTACACCACAGTCATCAACTCTATTAGATGAAGCTACACCACAGTCATCAACTCTATTAGATGAAGGTACACCACAGTCATCAACTCTATTAGATGAAGGTACACCACAGTCATCAACTCTATTAAATGAGGGAACACCACAGTCATCAACTCTATTAAATGTGGGTACACCACAGTCATCAACTCTATTAAATGTGGGTTATCCAGAGAGTGACTGAGTGTACACCTTATCCCTCCGTAATGTATTTACCTACTGGTAGTACATAACTGGTTGACTCCTCTCTTTCTTCCCTCTTTCCTCCCCTCTTTCTTCCCCTCTTTATTCCCTCTTTCTTTACCTCATTCACCCATTTCTTTGACTGTGTTTCAGGCAATTACAGTAACATTACATTTGTCAATCACATCCATTCATGCATGGTTTCCTGAAATAATTACCAGGTGACTGGCATCTCCTTGCCTGGACAAGCAGCTTGGTAAAGACAAGCCCCTGAGTATTAATTACGGAGGAGAGGACATTTGCAGAGAAGCAAAGTATTTTAATGGTAAGACTGATGTAACGTGATTGTTATGATATTTTTTTTCTCACTAACATGACAATCATTGGCGTCCCCCTGGTCATCAGCATAGATTAGTTAGAATAGTCAGGGGAGACCATTACCAAGCTGTGTACCATTTGATAACAATGAGGCATAGACACACAAACACACACACACATAAACATTTTCATAAAAAAAACGTTTTTTTTTCTTCATAAAAAAGCGAGAACACCCTGGAAAGTCAACATCTCTAAATAAAAGAGGACTCCTGCCAAAGCAGCACAAGTCCAGAGCTATTTGCTGGGGTGAAGAGGCTCCTTTGGAAGTATATTCCGCTGGAAGAGATGCTTTCAAGGAAGCGTCTTTCAAATAGCTTACATAAAAGATGCCATTTATTGCAAAGGTTATTTTCCTGAAGGGTTGTTGTGGTGTGTGGGAGGCAGACAGACAGACAGACAGACAGACAGACAGACAGACAGACAGACAGACAGACAGACAGACAGACAGACAGACAGGCAGGCAGGAAGGCAGGTAGAATCAGGAATTCCCCAGGGCAGGTGTCTAGGTCCCTTACTTTTTTTCAATCTTTACGAACGACATGGCACTGGCCAGTGAGTCTACTTACGCAGATGACTCAAAACTATACACATCACCTACTACAGCAACTGAAATGACTGCAACACTCAACAAAGAGCTGCAGTTAGTTTCAGAAATGGTGGCAAGGAATAAGTTAGTCCTAAATATTTCAAAAACTAAAAGCATTGAATTTGGGACAAATCATTCACTAAACCTCAACTAAATCTTGTAATAAATAATGTGGAAATTGAGCAAGTTGAGGTGACTAAACTGCTTGGAGTAACCCTGGATTGTAAACTGTCATGGTCAATGGAAAAGCAGAGCTTTATTATCAACAAGGCAGGTCCTACAGGCCCTAGTTCTGTCTCACCTGGATTATTGTTCAGTCGTATGGTCAGGTGCCACAAAGAGGGACATAGGAAAACTTCTGAAGGCTAGGCGTCCACCTCTGGCCTGCTCGCCTCCCTACCTCTGAGGAAGCACAGTTCCCGCTCAGCCCAGTCAAAACTGTTCGCTGCTCTGGCACCCCAATGGTGGAACAAGCTCCCTCACGACGCCAGGACAGCGGAGTCAATCACCACCTTCCGGAGACACCTGAAACCCCACCTCTTTAAGGAATACCTGGGATAGGATAAAGTAATCCTTCTAACCCCCCCGTAAAATATTTAGATGCACTATTGTAAAGTGGTTGTTCCACTGGATATTATAAGGTGAATGCACCAATTTGTAAGTCGCTCTGGATAAGAGCGTCTGCTAAATGACTTAAATGTAAAATGTAAATGTAAACTTGCAGTGAATCTGGAGGGCACGCAATTCAAATAAATAATCTATAAAAATTCTGTATATTCAACATTTAGGTGCATACAAGTGTCTTCTATCAGTTAAAAGCTTAAATTGTTGTTAATCTACCTGCATTGTCCGATTTACAGTAGGCTTTACAGCGAAAGCATGCCATGCGATTGTTTGAGGACGGCGCCCCACATCAAAATATTTTTCCACCGGCACAGGTTTCATAAATTCACAAATAGCGATTACATTTTCACTTACTTTTTGAAAATCTTCCTCTGATTTGTCATCCAAAAGGTCCCAGCTATAAAATGTAGTGTCGTTTTGTTAGATAAAATCCTTCTTTATATCACAAAAAGTCAATTTTGTTGGCGCCATCGATTTGAGTAATCCACTCGTTCAACATGCCAATATAGGAATCCGAAAATGTACCCCTAAACTTAGTTTCAACAAGTCAAAATATGTTTCTATTTAATCCTCAGATACCCTAAAATGTCATTAAACTATAATATTTCATACGGAAAGAAGTATGTTCAATAGGAAAGCGATATTAGCAGGTGCACATCCTCTTCATTGCGCACACATACACAAATTTCCAAGTCTGTGTCCCTGTAGTAAAACTCATATTTCTTACTAGTTTTTGGAAGAAGCAAGCCTGAAAACTTGAACATGCCAGTCAGGCGGAAATTGAGAAAAAGAGACCCTAGCCTGAAGTAGCTTTAGGAAAATTGCAATTGGCTCAGAACAGGGCAGCACAGCTGGCCCTTGGATGTACACAGAGAGCTAACATTAACAATATGCATGTCAATCTCGCTTGGTTCAAAGTGGAGGAGAGATTGACTAAATCACTACTTGTATTTGTGAGAGGTATTGATATGTTGAATGCACCAAGCTGTCTGTTTGAACTACTGGCACACAGCTCAGACACCCATGCATACACCACAAGACATGCCAACAGAGGTCTCTTCACAGTCCACCAAGTCCAGAAAAGACTATGGGAGGTGCCCAGTACAACATAGAGCCATGACTACATGGAACTCTATTCCACATCAAGTAACTAATAAGTAACTAAGCAGTAGTATCAGATTTAAAAAAACAGACAAAAATACACCTTATGGAACAGCAGGCATTGTGAAGCAAAACAAACATAGGCACAGACACATGCGTACACACATATGAGAACATATGCAATATACACACACATACACATGGATTTTGTGTTGTAGATATGTGGTAGTGAAGTAGGGACCTGAGGGCACACACTTAGTGTGTTGTGAAATCTGTTATGAATGTATTGTAATGTTTTAAACATTTTGGAAACTGCCTTAATGTTGCTGGACCTCAGGAAGAGTAGCTGCTGCCTTGGCAGGAACTAATGGGGATCCACAATAAACCCCAGGAAGAGTAGCTGCTGCCTTGGCAGGAACTAATGGGGATCCATAATAAACCCCAGGAAGAGTAGCTGCTGCCTTGGCAGGAACTAATGGGGATCCATAATAAACCCCAGGAAGAGTAGCTGCTGCCTTGGCAGGAACTAATGGGGATCCATAATAAACCCCAGGAAGAGTAGCTGCTGCCTTGGCAGGAACTAATGGGGATCCATAATAAACCCCAGGAAGAGTAGCTGCTGCCTTGGCAGGAACTAATGGGGATCCATAATAAACCCCAGGAAGAGTAGCTGCTGCCTTGGCAGGAACTAATGGTGATCCATAATAAATACAAATAGAGAGCAGAAAAAATGAGAACAGGTGAGATATTTACACACAAATGAAAACAACATCCTTTCCCAAGAATCTGAGAATGAATTTCCTTCTGTGAAAACTGTGTTATTTTGTCCGTAAATATCAATCCCCTAAAGTTTCACTATGGCATGAGTCATGATTTCACATGACCATTTACAGTAGACCTATGTGCCAGTCGGATTAGCCCCAGAGATCTGGCACAGGTGTAGATTAATCACACACGTGGGAATTAGATGTCAATTCCCACCCATCTAGGATTGCTGAGCCAGAGCAGAGTAGAGCAGGCCCTCTGTTGACTTGGACCCCAGATCTCTCTCTGTCACATGGGGGCTCAATGAGAGGAGGGCTGGCCTGGGGCACCATCTGGAAATAGTTTAGCTGGGCTTGATCAAGCTTCACTGGTGCAATGGAACAAATAGAATAGACACAAAAGTGCAAACCCTGCCTCATCTAGCATTCTAGGCATACTAAAGAAAATGCTTAAAAGTATTTGAAAGATTTAAAAAGGTATTTGAACCTTTGTCTGCTGACTGGCCTTTGTAACAGGAGAAAGCAGAGAAAGATGGTTTGAGAAAGCAGAGAAAGATGGTTTGCGACTGGAATGAATTCATTACCCATCTGCCCTTTGTTTGTGTCACCTCGACATAGACTACAGTGTTCGAAATGACCGTTCAAAAATGACAAGCACAAGTGAAGACATACTTAGCCTATGTAATGGTGTAAAAAAAAAAGCAAGCAGTATTGTTTTATTTCAAACCAGCACAATCCTTTTCCTCTCTTGAATACTTTAAATGAAACCAAATGTGAAGGGAGGAAAAAAAAGAAAGAAGCAAAGCAAAGCTCATTAGGATCTGAGTAGCTGCTGTCTCCTCCTGCACTGTCCAAGGAGCTGAAATTCATCTTCAGATGAGCAAGGCCTGCAGGGAGATGAGCTGCCAGTTTAATTAGTGTTCAGTAATTTCAATAATGAGTGACAATTCATTGGGGGCTTTTAGGTTGGTCTTCTCCGTCAGAAGTCAATCAATAACTGCGGTGCGGTGTGTATGCGGGGGGGGGGGGTGTGTGTGTGTGTGTGTGTGTGTGTGTGTGTGTGTGTGTGTGTGTGTGTGTGTGTGTGTGTGTGTGTGTGCTTTCTCCAACACCCCCTCCTTAATCCCCCCATCTTCTTGTCTTTCAAGAAAGTGGCCCGGTTAAGTTTCATCAGCAGAGAAAATAAATGAGGAGAGGGTCCCTGTGAAACTACAGAGACGGCTAACTGTAATGGAGGACGGACGGTAGGAGGAGGGAAGCCTTTTCCCCCGGTTGGTTTTGTTTTGATGTTATTGGGTGAAAAGGCAGGTCTTTAGTAGCTGGTAAAGGGCTCTCTCACAGTGAAAACAATTTGCCCTGGCTGATGCAGGAGTGATTAGGGTAAGTGAGTTGAGGAGCAGGGATTATTCCTGTAGTCCCCAGGCCACCACCTCAGAACAGAGATCCACTATGGAAGCTAATTGTTCTGTAAATGTAACAGGGCTTGTTGTAGCTACATGTACTAAGGTTGGGATGGTCTTTATATAGATGCGTGAGTGCTCCGGTGGTGTATTCGCTAGAAGCCAACAGAAGCCAACAGGACCTACCAGAAACCTACCTGTCCAATAGGTACTCATATTTCCATTGCAAAAATGTTTACCGTTTGCAGTAAACGGTTTCCTTTGTTAAAATGTTTTTTTTTCTTCTAAGGTGCAGAATCTTTTACAGCAGTGTGTGACTACTAAATATACGGTACACCTCATGGCTGGGTTGGGCAATTTTTTATTTTTACCTTTATTTAACGAAGCAAGTCAGTTAAGAACAAATTCTTATTTTCAATGACAGCCTAGGAACAGTGGGTTAACTGCCTTGTTCAGGGGCAGAACGACAGATTTCCACCTTGTCAGCTCGGGGATTTGATCTTGCAACCTTTCGTTTGCTAGTGGCTACCTGCCACCCCAGCCCAATCGCTATTTGACAGTAACATGGCTGGGTTGGGCTGTAGCTATTTGACTGTAACATGGCTGGGTTGGTCTGTAGATATTTGACTGTAACATGGCTGGGTTGGGCTGTAGATATTTGACTGTAACGTGGCTGGGTTGGGCTGTAGATATTTGACTGTAACATGGCTGGGTTGGGCTGTAGATATTTGACTGTAACATGGCTGGGTTGGGCTGTAGATATTTGACTGTAACATGGCTGGGTTGGGCTGTAGATATTTGACTGTAACATGGCTGGGTTGGGCTGTAGCTATTTGACTAACATGGCTGGGTTGGTCTGTAGATATTTGAGCACACATCCATGCAATCTCCATAGACAAACATTGGCAGTGGAATGGCCTGTGCTGAGGAGATCAGTGACTTTAAATGTGGCACCATCATAGGGTTCCACCTTACCAACAATTCAGTTCATCAAATTTCTGCCCTGTTAGAGCTGCCCCGGTCAACTGTAAGTGCTGTTATTGTGATGTGGAAACGTCTAGGAGCAACAACGACTCCGCCACGAAGTTGTAGGGCCACACAATCTCACAGAACGGGACCGGCGAGAGCTGAAGCACGTAGCGCGTCAAAATCATCTGTCCTCAGTTACAACACTCACTACCGAGTTCCAAACTGCATCTGGAAGCAACTTCAGCGCAAGAACTGTTTGTCAGGAACTTCATGAAATGTTGGCTGGAGTGGTTTAAAGCTCGCCGCCTTTGGACTCTGGAGCAGTGGAAACGGGTTCTCTGGAGTGATGAATCACGCTTCACCATCTGGAAGTCTGACGGACGAATCGTGGTTTGGCAGATGCCAGGAGAACGATACCTGCCCCAATGCATGGTGCCAACTGTAAAGTTTGGTGGAGGAGGAATAATGGTCCTGGACTGTTTTTCATGGTTCGGGCTAGGCCCCTTAGTTTAACTTAAGGGAAATCTTAACGCTACAGCATACAATGACATTCTAGACAGTTCTGTGCTTCCAACTTTGTAGCAACAGTTTGGGGATGGCCACTTTATTTACTAAATTAAATGAAAAGTAAAACAATAAAATTACATAACAATAACGAGGCTACAGTGGGCACCTGTACCGAGTCAATGTGCGGGGGTACAGGTTAGCCGAGGATGCTCTCGATGGTGCAGCTGTAGAACTTTTTGAGGTTCTGGGGACGCATTTCTCCTGAGGAGAAAAGGTGTTTATGTGCCCCTTTCACAACTGTCTTGGTGTGTTTGGACCATGATAGTTTGTTGGTGATGTGGATACCAAGTAACTTGAAACACTTGACCCACTCCACTACAGCCCCGTCAGTGATAATGGGGGGCAGTTCAGTCCTCTTTTTCCTGTAGTCCACAATCATCTCCATTGTCTTGATCGCATTGAGGGAGAGGTTGTTGTCCTGGCACCACACTGCCAGTTCTCTGACCTCCTCCCTATAGGCTGTCTCATTGTTGTCAGTGATCAGGCTTACCACTGTTGTGTTGTCAGCAAACTTAACCTCTATGGGCTAGGTGGGACACTAGCGTGCCACCCGTGGTGCACTCCATCAACAGCAGGTGCATTTCAAGAGCGGCAAATTTGAATCCAAATAAATGTCAAAATTCAAATTTTTCAAACGAACAACTATTTTACACCCTTTGAAAGATAAACATCTCCTTAATCTAACCACGTTTTACGATTTCAAAAAGATTTTACGGCGAAAGCATAAATTTAGAGTATGTTAGGACAGTACATTTACAAGAGTTGTGTGTAATGTTTTGTCAAGTCAAAGACAGGGTCACCAAAACCATAAAACCAGCTAAAATGATGCACTAACCTTTTACAATCTCCATCAGATGACACTCCTAGGACATTATGTTAGACAATGCATGCATTTTTAGTTCTATCAAGTTCATATTTATATCCAAAAACAGCGTTTTACTATGGCATTGATGTTGAGGAAATCGTTTCCCTCCAATAACCGGCAGTCAAGTCAGCGTCACAAATTAAATAATTAAAATTAGAAAACATTGGTAAAATATTATATTGTCATTTAAAGAATTATAGATTTACATCTCTTGAACGCAATCAACTTGCCAGATTTAAAAATAACCTTACTGGGAAATCACACTTTGCAATAATCTGAGCACTGCGCCCAGAAAAATACGCGTTGTGATACAGACTAGACGTCATGTTGGGGAGATCTAAAATCGAAAATACTATGTAAATAATCCATTAGCTTTGATTCTCTTCATCAGATGTCACTTCCAGGTATCACAGGTCCATAACGAATGTAGTTTTGTTCAAAAAAGCTCATCATTTATGTCCAAAAATCTCCGTCTTGTTAGCACATGATCTAAGCCAGCCGGACTTCTCGTCATGAACGAGGGGAAAAAATATATTTACGTTCGTTCAAACATGTCAAACGTTGTATAGCATAAATCATTAGGGCCTTTTTTAACCAGAACATGAATAATATTCAAGGTGGACGAATGCATACTCTTTTATAACGTATTGGAACGAGGGTACCCAACATGAACTCGCGCGCCAGGTGTCTAATGGGACATCATCGTTCCATGGCTCTTGTTCGGTCAGATCTCCCTCCAGAAGACTCAAAACACTTTGTAAAGGCTGGTGACATCTAGTGGAAGCAATAGGAAGTGCCAAAATATTCCTCAGCCCCTGTGTTTTTCAATGGGATAGGTTTAAAGGTAATACAACACATCAGGTATCCACTTCCTGTCAGAAAATGTCTCAGGGTTTTGCCTGCCAAATGAGTTCTGTTATACTCACAGACACCATTCAAACAGTTTTAGAAACTTTAGAGTATTTTCTATCCATATATAATAAGTATATGCATATTCTAGTTACTGGGTAGGATTAGTAACCAGATTAACCTCTTGGGGCTAGGTGGGACGCTAGCGTGCCACCCGTGGTGCACTCCATCAACAGCAGGTGCATTTCAAGAGCGGCAAATTTGAATCCAAATAAATGTCAAAATTCAAATTTTTCAAAAATACAACTATGTTACACCATTTGAAAGATAAACATCTCCTTAATCTAACCACGTTTTACGATTTCAAAAAGGTTTTACGGCGAAAGCATAAATTTAGAGTATGTTAGGACAGTACATTTACAAGAGTTGTGTGTAATGTTTTGTCAAGTCAAAGACAGGGTCACCAAAACCATAAAACCAGCTAAAATGATGCACTAACCTTTTACAATCTCCATCAGATGACACTCCTAGGACATTATGTTAGACAATGCATGCATTTTTAGTTCTATCAAGTTCATATTTATATACAAAAACAGCGTTTTACTATGGCATTGATGTTGAGGAAATCGTTTCCCTCCAATAACCGGCAGTCAAGTCAGCGTCACAAATTAAATAATTAAAATTAGAAAACATTGGTAAAATATTATATTGTCATTTAAAGAATTATAGATTTACATCTCTTGAACGCAATCAACTTGCCAGATTTAAAAATAACCTTACTGGGAAATCACACTTTGCAATAATCTGAGCACTGCGCCCAGAAAAATACGCGTTGCGATACAGACTAGACGTCATGTTGGGGAGATCTAAAATCGAAAATACTATGTAAATAATCCATTACCTTTGATTCTCTTCATCAGATGTCACTTCCAGGTATCACAGGTCCATAACGAATGTAGTTTTGTTCAAAAAAGCTCATCATTTATGTCCAAAAATCTCCGTCTCGTTAGCACATGATGTAAGCCAGCCGGACTTCTCGTCATGAACGAGGGGAAAAAATATATTTCCGTTCGTTCAAACATGTCAAACGTTGTATAGCATAAATCATTAGGGCCTTTTTTAACCAGAACATGAATAATATTCAAGGTGGACGAATGCATACTCTTTTATAACGTATTGGAACGAGGGTACCCAACATGAAGTAGCGCGCCAGGTGTCTAATGGGACATCACCGTTCCATGGCTCTTGTTCGGTCAGATCTCCCTCCAGAAGACTCAAAACACTTTGTAAAGGCTGGTGACATCTAGTGGAAGCAATAGGAAGTGCCAAAATATTCCTAAACCCCTGTGTTTTTCAATGGGATAGGTTTAAAGTCAATACAACACATCAGGTATCCACTTCCTGTCAGAAAATGTCTCAGGGTTTTGCCTGCCAAATGAGTTCTGTTATACTCACAGACACCATTCAAACAGTTTTGGAAACTTTAGAGTGTTTTCTATCCATATATAATAAGTATATGCATATTCTAGTTACTGGGTAGGATTAGTAACCAGATTAAATCGGGTACATTTTTTTTATCCAGACGTGCAAATGCTGCCCCCTAGACCCAACAGGTTAAATCGGGTACATTTTTTTTATCCAGACGTGCAAATGCTGCCCCCTAGCCCTAACAGGTTAATTACATTTTAGTAATTTAGCAGACACTCTTATCCAGAGCAATTTACAGTAGTGAATGCATACATTTCATACATTCCATACATCTTTTCTCCGTACTGGTCCGCCATGGGAATCGAACCCACAACCCTGGCGGTGCAAACACCATGCTCTACCAACTGAGCCACAAGGGACAATGTCGGTGTTAATAATGGTGTTGGAGTCGTGCCTGGCCATGCAGTCATGTGTGAACAGGGAGTACAGGAGGGGACTTAACACTCACCCCTGAGGGGCCCCTATGTTGGGGATCAGCGTGGCAGATGTGTTGTTGCCTACCCTTACCACCTGGGGGCGGCCCGTCAGGAAGTCCAGGATCCAGTTGCAGAGGGAGGTGTTTAGTCACAGAATCCTTAGCTTAGTTATGAGCTTTGTGGGCACTATGGTGTTGAACACTGAGCTGTACTCAATGAATAGCATTCTCATAGGTGTTCCTTTTGTCTAGGTGGGAAAGGGCAGTGTGGAGTGTGATTGAGATTGCATCATCTGTGGAACTGTTGGGGTGGTATGCGAATTGGAGTGAGTCTAGGGATGATGGTATTGATGTGAGCCATGACCAGCCTTTCAAAGCATTTCATGGCTACCAACGTCAGTTACTTTTGCCGTATTTGGCACAAGGACTATGGTGGTCTGCTTGAAACATGTTGGTATTACAGACTCGGTCAGGGAGAGGTTGAAAATGTCAGTGAAGACACCTGCCAGCTGCATGTTCGCAGTACACGTCCTGGTAATCCGTCTGGCCCCGTGGCCTTGTGAATGTTGACCTGTTTAAAGGTCTTGCTCACATTGGCTACAGAGAGCGTGATCACAAAGTCGTCCAGAACAGCTGGTGCTCTCATGCATGCTTCAGTGTTGCTTGCCTCGAAGCGAGCATAAAAAGGCAAGAGGCCCTTTTCAGGAATTCTGCTGATTATGATGCCTCAGGCTGTGTAATATCAGCATTAGATGTAAGGTGTCTGCACAATGACTGGGTTAAAGAGTTTATACAAAGAGGCAGGGCCTGGATTATTCTCTGTGTCTACAAACATACAGGGTGTACTGAACTGTACATATAGACAGTAATTCTGTAACCAGGAAAACATCTGCATAATAACAATGACATCATATGTTGTCTAAGTACAGTACCGTATATAGAAAACGTACAATTGCAGGAGAGAAAATAAGCTAAATAAACCATCTCCCTCCTCCCTCTCTACTTGACCCTTGGTGTGTGAAGGCATGATCCAAAGCTTTAACTACCTCCTTAATGCAGCTTTATTCATTATTCATAGTGAATTTATACTCTGCCTAATTACGGTAGCTCTGTCTGTCAACGCGACCCTTTAAGGAACTGCTCTGATGGTGAAGATAAATGGCTTGCACTGCAAACTTAATGAGAGGAGGGTCATCTAGGGGGCACAAGGCTGGTTGTTAGCAAGCCTCGCAAGGCGACAACAAGTCTCTGTCCCGAATGTCACCCTCTTGCCCTAAATAGTGCACTACTTCTGACCGGTGCCAATTGGGAATATTGTGCCTTTTGGGATGCAGTTCTACTGTACTTATAACCACTATCTCCTGTCTGGTGGTCTGTAGCTACTGCAGTATCACATCTCTCTCCTCTTCGACCAGTATCTCCTGTCTGGTGGTCCTCTGTCCCCAGCTACTGTACTATCACATCTCTCTCCTCTTCGGCCACTATCTCCTGTCTGGTGGTCCTCTGTCCCCAGCTACTGTACTATCACAACTCTCTCCTCTTCGGCCACTATCTCCTGTCTGGTGGTCCTCTGTCCCCAGCTACTGTACTATCACAACTCTCTCCTCTTCGACCAGTATCTCCTGTCTGGTGGTCCTCTGTCCCCAGCTACTGTACTATCACAACTCTCTCCTCTTCGGCCACTATCTCCTGTCTGGTGGTCCTCTGTCCCCAGCTACTGTACTATCATATCTCAGAAGCAAATGGGGATCCATAATAAATACAAACGCACATTTTATAAACTTTTTTAAAATTATTATTTATTTTTAATTATCCTCTTCAGAGGACAATTATCTTTGTTTTTTGTTTTTACAGCTTTTTTTGCTACATATTCATACATGTTACTTACACATTTTATATCCATGGTACTTTTATATAAAGCAGTCACATAACAATTATACATGACCAAACATACTCTTTAATCCCACCCTCCAGCCACTCTCAGCCCATCCCACCTATCACCATAGACCACCCTCCTTTGGTTTCCATGTGCCATATATTTTTCAATTGTGATGTGATGTTTTACAAAGTGTTTGAACCTTTCAAATCGTATTTTATCCACAGATGGTGAGCTAAAGATGAAAACCTTTCCTATGACTATTATTATGTTATTTATTTTTCCAAATCGCCCAACACTGCTATTTGTAAGGTTAGTTTTAATTGCTTGTTGTTATTTTTTTAACCATTCCTGAACCTGTGACCAGAAACAAGCTACATCGGGGCAATACCAGAATAAATGATCTATTGATTTGTCTCTTCGCAGCAAAATCTACAGAGTGGAGATTGTTGTATGCCCCATATAAACTTTTTAGCTAGAAATGTTTTAGTTAATAAATATGAGTTTTATAGTGCAATATTGAAGGCCAAGGCTGATATGTCCTGTATACTGCTGTCCTGTACTGTGTATCCTAGCAGTACATCCTCTGTGGATGTGGCGCTCCTGCTTCACATGTGCTGGTTGCTTTCCCCCTCAGCTCCTCACCATACCAGACATCTGTGCCCCATGCAGCTCACCCTGAAGTTTTCTATGGCTTCTCTATCCACTGACCATGGAGCACTACAGCATTAAGCCAAGTGGCCTGAGTGGCAGAGTCAGCCTGGCCCAGATCTGGCTTGCCCAAGTGGCACTTTGGCCCAGATATGTTCCAGACCATGCCCAGACACCAGCCTGGATCACCAACAAGAGCCATGGAAGCTCTGAACGGAAGTCTGGCCCATCGGCCATTCTGGTTTAATCTGTTTGTTTTTCACTTGCTGATCATCCACGTCATGGTAAAACTTGGAACAGGTAACCAACACCAGTATTACTGGAGACTGGACCAGGTAACCAACACCAGTACTACTAGAGACTGGACCAGGTAACCAACACCAGTACCACTAGAGACTGGACCAGGTAACCAACACCAGTACTACTGGAGACTGGACCAGGTAACCAACACCAGTACCACTAGAGACTGGACCAGGTAACCAACACCAGTACTACTAGAGACTGGACCAGGTAACCAACACCAGTACTACTAGAGACTGGACCAGGTAACCAACACCAGTACTACTGGAGACTGGACCAGGTAACCAACACCAGTACCACTAGAGACTGGACCAGGTAACCAACACCAGTACTACTAGAGACTGGACCAGGTAACCAACACCAGTACTACTAGAGACTGGACCAGGTAACCAACACCAGTACCACTAGAGACTGGACCAGGTAACCAACACCAGTACTACTGGAGACTGGACCAGGTAACCAACACCAGTACCACTAGAGACTGGACCAGGTAACCAACACCAGTACTACTAGAGACTGGACCAGGTAACCAACACCAGTACTACTAGAGACTGGACCAGGTAACCAACACCAGTACCACTAGAGACTGGACCAGGTAACCAACACCAGTACTACTGGAGACTGGACCAGGTAACCAACACCAGTACCACTAGAGACTGGACCAGGTAACCAACACCAGTACTACTAGAGACTGGACCAGGTAAACAACAACAGTACTACTGGAGACTGGTCCAGGTAACCAACACCAGTACTACTGGAGACTGGACCAGGTAACCAACACCAGTATTACTGGAGACTGGACCAGGTAACCAACACCAGTATTACTGGAGACTGGACCAGGTAACCAACACCAGTACTACTAGAGACTGAACCAGGTAACAAACACCAGTACTACTAGAGACTGGACCAGGTAACCAACACCAGTACTACTAGAGACTGAACCAGGTAACCAACACCAGTACTACTGGAGACTGGACCAGGTCACCAACACCAGTATTACTGGAGACTGGACCAGGTAACCAACACCAGTATTACTGGAGACTGGACCAGGTAACCAACACCAGTATTACTGGAGACTGGACCAGGTAACCAACACCAGTACCACTAGAGACTGGACCAGGTAACCAACACCAGTACTACTGGAGACTGGACCAGGTAACCAACACCAGTATTACTGGAGACTGGACCAGGTAACCAACACCAGTATTACTGGAGACTGGACCAGGTAACCAACACCAGTATTACTGGAGACTGGACCAGGTAACCAACACCAGTACCACTAGAGACTGGGCCAGGTAACCAACACCAGTATTACTGGAGACTGGACCAGGTAACCAACACCAGTACCACTGGAGACTGGACCAGGTAACCAACACCAGTACTACTGGAGACTGGACCAGGTAACCAACACCAGTACTACTGGAGACTGGACCAGGTAACCAACACCAGTACTACTGGAGACTGGACCAGGTAACCAACACCAGTACTACTGGAGACTGGACCAGGTAACCAACACCAGTATTACTGGAGACTGGACCAGGTAACCAACACCAGTACTACTAGAGACTGGACCAGGTAACCAACACCAGTACTACTAGAGACTGGACCAGGTAACCAACACCAGTACTACTAGAGACTGGACCAGGTAACCAACACCAGTACTACTGGAGACTGGACCAGGTAACCAACACCAGTACTACTGGAGACTGGACCAGGTAACCAACACCAGTACTACTGGAGACTGGACCAGGTAACCAACACCAGTACTACTGGAGACTGGACCAGGTAACCAACACCAGTACCACTAGAGACTGGACCAGGTAACCAACACCAGTACTACTGGAGACTGGACCAGGTAACCAACACCAGTATTACTGGAGACTGGACCAGGTAACCAACACCAGTATTACTGGAGACTGGACCAGGTAACCAACACCAGTACTACTGGAGACTGGACCAGGTAACCAACACCAGTACTACTAGAGACTGGACCAGGTAACCAACACCAGTATTACTGGAGACTGGACCAGGTAACCAACACCAGTACCACTGGAGACTGGACCAGGTAACCAACACCAGTATTACTGGAGACTGGACCAGGTAACCAACACCAGTACCACTAGAGACTGGACCAGGTAACCAACACCAGTACTACTAGAGACTGGACCAGGTAACCAACACCAGTACTACTGGAGACTGGACCAGGTAACCAACACCAGTACTACTGGAGACTGGACCAGGTAACCAACACCAGTACTACTGGAGACTGGACCAGGTAACCAACACCAGTACTACTAGAGACTGGACCAGGTAACCAACACCAGTACTACTGGAGACTGGACCAGGTAACCAACACCAGTACTACTAGAGACTGGACCAGGTAACCAACACCAGTACTACTAGAGACTGGACCAGGTAACCAACACCAGTACTACTGGAGACTGGACCAGGTAACCAACACCAGTACTACTGGAGACTGGACCAGGTAACCAACACCAGTACCACTAGAGACTGGACCAGGTAACCAACACCAGTACTACTAGAGACTGGACCAGGTAACCAACACCAGTACTACTGGAGACTGGACCAGGTAACCAACACCAGTACTACTGGAGACTGGACCAGGTAACCAACACCAGTACTTACTGGAGACTGGACCAGGTAACCAACACCAGTACTACTAGAGACTGGACCAGGTAACCAACACCAGTACCACTAGAGACTGGACCAGGTAACCAACACCAGTATTACTGGAGACTGGACCAGGTAACCAACACCAGTACCACTAGTGACTGGACCAGGTAACCAACACCAGTACTACTAGAGACTGGACCAGGTAACCAACACCAGTACCACTAGAGACTGGACCAGGTAACCAACACCAGTATTACTGGAGACTGGACCAGGTAACCAACACCGGTTCTACTGGAGACTGGACCAGGTAACCAACACCAGTACTACTGGAGACTGGACCAGGTAACCAACACCAGTACTACTGGAGACTGGACCAGGTAACCAACACCAGTACTACTGGAGACTGGACCAGGTAACCAACACCAGTCCTACTGGAGACTGGACCAGGTAACCAACACCAGTACTACTGGAGACTGGACCAGGTAACCAACACCAGTATTACTGGAGACTGGACCAGGTAACCAACACCAGTACTACTGGAGACTGGACCAGGTAACCAACACCAGTACTACTGGAGACTGGACCAGGTAACCAACACCAGTACTACTGGAGACTGGACCAGGTAACCAACACCAGTATTACTGGAGACTGGACCAGGTAACCAACACCAGTACTACTGGAGACTGGACCAGGTAACCAACACCAGTACTACTGGAGACTGGACCAGGTAACCAACACCAGTACTACTAGAGACTGGACCAGGTAACCAACACCAGTACTACTAGAGACTGGACCAGGTAACCAACACCAGTACCACTAGAGACTGGACCAGGTAACCAACACCAGTATTACTGGAGACTGGACCAGGTAACCAACACCAGTACTACTGGAGACTGGACCAGGTAACCAACACCAGTACTACAGGAGACTGGACCAGGTAACCAACACCAGTATTACTGGAGACTGGACCAGGTAACCAACACCAGTACTACTGGAGACTGGACCAGGTAACCAACACCAGTACTACTAGAGACTGGACCAGGTAACCAACACCAGTACCACTAGAGACTGGACCAGGTAACCAACACCAGTATTACTGGAGACTGGACCAGGTAACCAACACCGGTTCTACTGGAGACTGGACCAGGTAACCAACACCAGTACTACTGGAGACTGGACCAGGTAACCAACACCAGTACTACTGGAGACTGGACCAGGTAACCAACACCAGTCCTACTGGAGACTGGACCAGGTAACCAACACCAGTACTACTGGAGACTGGACCAGGTAACCATCACCAGTATTACTGGAGACTGGACCAGGTAACCAACACCAGTACTACCGGAGACTGGACCAGGTAACCAACACCAGTACTACCGGAGACTGGACCAGGTAACCAACACCAGTATTACCGGAGACTGGACCAGGTAACCAACACCAGTACTACTGTCGACTGGACCAGGTAACCAACACCAGTACTACTGGAGACTGGACCAGGTAACCAACACCATTACCACTAGTGACTGGACCAGGTAACCAACACCAGTACTACTAGAGACTGGACCAGGTAACCAACACCAGTACCACTAGAGCCTGGACCAGGTAACCAACACCAGTATTACTGGAGACTGGACCAGGTAACCAACACCAGTACTACTGGAGACTGGACCAGGTAACCAACACCAGTACTACTGGAGACTGGACCAGGTAACCAACACCAGTACTACAGGAGACTGGACCAGGTAACCAACACCAGTATTACTGGAGACTGGACCAGGTAACCAACACCAGTACTACTGGAGACTGGACCAGGTAACCAACACCAGTACTACTGGAGACTGGACCAGGTAACCAACACCAGTACTACTGGAGACTGGACCAGGTAACCAACACCAGTACTACTGTCGACTGGACAAGGTAACCAACACCAGTACTACTGGAGACTGGACCAGGTAACCAACACCAGTACTACTGGAGACTGGACCAGGTAACCAACACCAGTACCACTAGAGACTGGACCAGGTAACCAACACCAGTACTACTAGAGACTGGACCAGGTAACCAACACCAGTACTACTAGAGACTGGACCAGGTAACCAACACCAGTACCACTAGAGACTGGACCAGGTAACCAACACCAGTACTACTAGAGACTGGACCATGTAACCAACACCAGTACTACTAGAGACTTGACCAGGTAACCACCACCAGTACCACTAGAGACTGGACCAGGTAACCAACACCAGTACTACTGGAGACTGGACCAGGTAACCAACACCAGTACCACTAGAGACCGAACCAGGAAACCAACACCAGTACCACTAGAGACCGGACCAGGTATCCAACACCAGTACCACTAGAGACTGGCCCAGATATCCAACACCAGTATTACTGGAGACTGGACCAGATATCCAACACCAGTATTACTGGAGACTGGACCAGGTAACCAACACCAGTATTACTGGAGACTGGACCAGGTAACCAACACCAGTACTACTGGAGACTGGACCAGGTAACCAACACCAGTACTACTGGAGACTGGACCAGGTAACCAACACCAGTACTACTGGAGACTGGACCAGGTAACCAACACCAGTACTACTGGAGACTGGACCAGGTAACCAACACCAGTACTACTGTCGACTGGACAAGGTAACCAACACCAGTACTACTGGAGACTGGACAAGGTAAACAACACCAGTACTACTGGAGACAGGACCAGGTAACCAACACCAGTACTACTAGAGACTGGACCAGGTAACCAACACCAGTATTACTGGAGACTGGACCAGGTAACCAACACCAGTATTACTGGAGACTGGACCAGGTAACCAACACCAGTATTACTGGAGACTGGACCAGGTAACCAACACCAGTACCACTAGAGACTGGACCAGGTAACCAACACCAGTACCACTAGAGACTGGACCAGGTAACCAACACCAGTACTACTGGAGACTGGACCAGGTAACCAACACCAGTACTACTAGAGACTGGACCATTTAACCAACACCAGTATTACTGGAGACTGGACCAGGTAACCAACACCAGTACCACTAGAGACTGGACCACGTAACCAACACCAGTACTACTAGAGACTGGACCAGGTAAACAACAACAGTACTACTGGAGACTGGACCAGGTAACCAACACCAGTACTACTAGAGACTGGACCAGGTAACCAACACCAGTACTCCTGGATACTGGACCAGGTAACCAACACCAGTACTACTAGAGACTGAACCAGGTAACCAACACCAGTACTACTGGAGACTGGACCAGGTAACCAACACCAGTATTACTGGAGACTGGACCAGGTAACCAACACCAGTAATACTAGAGACTGGACCAGGTAACCAACACCATTTCCACTAGAGACTGGACCAGGTAACCAACACCAGTACTACTGGAGACTGGACCAGGTAACCAACACCAGTACCACTAGAGACTGGACCAGGTAACCAACACCAATACTACTGGAGACTGGACCAGGGAACCAACACCAGTACTACT
Source organism: Salmo salar (assembly GCF_965601325.2). Lineage (NCBI taxonomy): Eukaryota > Metazoa > Chordata > Actinopteri > Salmoniformes > Salmonidae > Salmo > Salmo salar. Next base: position 44,388,236 of record NC_138308.1, read on the forward strand.
GGAGACTGGACCAGGTAACCAACACCAGTATTACTGGAGACTGGACCAGGTAACCAACACCAGTACTACTGGAGACTGGACCAGGTAACCAACACCAGTATTACTGGAGACTGGACAAGGTAACCAACACCAGTACTACTGTCGACTGGACCAGGTAACCAACACCAGTACTACTGTCGACAGGACCAGGTAACCAACACCAGTACAACTGGAGACTGGACCAGGTAACCAACACCAGTACAACTGGAGACTGGACCAGGTAACCAACACCAGTACCACTAGAGACTGGACCAGGTAACCAACACCAGTACCACTAGAGACTGGACCAGGTAACCAACACCAGTACTACTACAGACTGGACCAGGTAACCAACACCAGTACCTACTAGAGACTGGACCAGGTAACCAACACCAGTATTACTGGAGACTGGACCAGGTAACCAACACCAGTACTACTAGAGACTGGACCAGGTAACCAACACCAGTACCACTAGAGACTGGACCAGGTAACCAACACCAGTATTACTGGAGACTGGACCAGGTAACCAACACCAGTACCACTAGAGACTGGACCAGGTAACCAACACCAGTACTACTAGAGACTGGACCAGGTAACCAACACCAGTACCACTAGAGACTGGACCACGTAACCAACACCAGTACTACTAGAGACTGGACCAGGTAACCAACACCAGTATTACTGGAGACTGGACCAGGTAACCAACACCAGTACTACTAGAGACTGGACCAGGTAACCAACACCAGTACCACTAGAGACTGGACCAGGTAACCAACACCAGTATTACTGGAGACTGGACCAGGTAACCAACACCAGTACCACTAGAGACTGGACCAGGTAACCAACACCAGTACTACTAGAGACTGGACCAGGTAACCAACACCAGTACCACTAGAGACTGGACCACGTAACCAACACCAGTACTACTAGAGACTGGACCAGGTAACCAACACCAGTACTACTGGAGACTGGACCAGGTAACCAACACCAGTACTACTGGAGACTGGACCAGGTAACCAACACCAGTACTACTGGAGACTGGACCAGGTAACCAACACCAGTATTACTGGAGACTGGACCAGGTAACCAACACCAGTACTACTGGAGACAGGACCAGGTAACCAACACCAGTACTACTAGAGACTGGACCAGGTAACCAACACCAGTATTACTGGAGACTGGACCAGGTAAACAACACCAGTATTACTGGAGACTGGACCAGGTAACCAACACCAGTATTACTGGAGACTGGACCAGGTAACCAACACCAGTACCACTAGAGACTGGACCAGGTAACCAACACCAGTACTACTAGAGACTGGACCAGGTAACCAACACCAGTACTACTGGAGACTGGACCAGGTAACCAACACCAGTACTACTAGAGACTGGACCAGGTAACCAACACCAGTACTACTGGAGACTGGACCAGGTAACCAACACCAGTACTACTAGAGACTGGACCAGGTAACCAACACCAGTACTACTGGAGACTGGACCAGGTAACCAACACCAGTATTACTGGAGACTGGACCAGGTAACCAACACCAGTACTACTAGAGACTGGACCAGGTAACCAACACCAGTACAACTGGAGAATGGACCAGGTAACCAACACCAGTACTACTAGAGACTGGACCAGGTAACCAACACCAGTATTACTGGAGACTGGACCAGGTAACCAACACCAGTACCACTAGAGACTGGACCAAGTAACCAACACCAGTACTACTAGAGACTGGACCAGGTAACCAACACCAGTATTACTGGAGACTGGACCAGGTAACCAACACCAGTACCACTAGAGACTGGACCAGGTAACCAACACCAGTACAACTAGAGACTGGACCAGGTAACCAACACCAGTACTACTGGAGACTGGACCAGGTAACCAACACCAGTACTACTGGAGACTGGACCAGGTAACCAACACCAGTATTACTGGAGACTGGACCAGGTAACCAACACCAGTACTACTGGAGACAGGACCAGGTAACCAACACCAGTACTACTAGAGACTGGACCAGGTAACCAACACCAGTATTACTGGAGACTGGACCAGGTAACCAACACCAGTATTACTGGAGACTGGACCAGGTAACCAACACCAGTACCACTAGAGACTGGACCAGGTAACCAACACCAGTACCACTAGAGACTGGACCAGGTAACCAACACCAGTACTACTAGAGACTGGACCAGGTAACCAACACCAGTATTACTGGAGACTGGACCAGGTAACCAACACCAGTACTACTAGAGACTGGACCAGGTAACCAACACCAGTACCACTAGAGACTGGACCAGGTAACCAACACCAGTATTACTGGAGACTGGACCAGGTAACCAACACCAGTACCACTAGAGACTGGACCAGGTAACCAACACCAGTACTACTAGAGACTGGACCAGGTAACCAACACCAGTACCACTAGAGACTGGACCACGTAACCAACACCAGTACTACTAGAGACTGGACCAGGTAACCAACACCAGTACTACTGGAGACTGGACCAGGTAACCAACACCAGTACTACTGGAGACTGGACCAGGTAACCAACACCAGTACTACTGGAGACTGGACCAGGTAACCAACACCAGTACTACTGGAGACAGGACCAGGTAACCAACACCAGTACTACTAGAGACTGGACCAGGTAACCAACACCAGTACTACTGGAGACTGGACCAGGTAACCAACACCAGTATTACTGGAGACTGGACCAGGTAACCAACACCAGTACCACTACAGACTGGACCAGGTAACCAACACCAGTACCACTAGAGACTGGACCAGGTAACCAACACCAGTACTACTAGAGACTGGACCAGGTAACCAACACCAGTACCACTAGAGACTGGACCAGGTAACCAACACCAGTACTACTGGAGACTGGACCAGGTAACCAACACCAGTACCACTAGAGACTGGACCAGGTAACCAACACCAGTACTACTAGAGACTGGACCAGGTAACCAACACCAGTACCACTAGAGACTGGACCAGGTAACCAACACCAGTACTACTAGAGACTGGACCAGGTAACCAACACCAGTACTACTGGAGACTGGACCAGGTAACCAACACCAGTACTACTGGAGACTGGACCAGGTAACCAACACCAGTACTACTGGAGACTGGACCAGGTAACCAACACCAGTATTACTGGAGACTGGACCAGGTAACCAACACCAGTACTACTGGAGACAGGACCAGGTAACCAACACCAGTATTACTGGAGACTGGACCAGGTAACCAACACCAGTATTACTGGAGACTGGACCAGGTAACCAACACCAGTATTACTGGAGACTGGACCAGGTAACCAACACCAGTACAACTGGAGACTGGACCAGGTAACCAACACCAGTACTACTACAGACTGGACCAGGTAACCAACACCAGTACCACTAGAGACTGGACCAGGTAACCAACACCAGTACTACTAGAGACTGGACCAGGTAACCAACACAAGTATTACTGGAGACTGGACCAGGTAACCAACACCAGTACTACTAGAGACTGGACCAGGTAACCAACACCAGTACTACTGGAGACTGGACCAGGTAACCAACACCAGTACTACTAGAGACTGGACCAGGTAACCAACACCAGTACTACTGGAGACTGGACCAGGTAACCAACACCAGTATTACTGGAGACTGGACCAGGTAACCAACACCAGTACTACTAGAGACTGGACCAGGTAACCAACACCAGTACAACTGGAGAATGGACCAGGTAACCAACACCAGTACTACTAGAGACTGGACCAGGTAACCAACACCAGTATTACTGGAGACTGGACCAGGTAACCAACACCAGTACCACTAGAGACTGGACCAGGTAACCAACACCAGTACTACTAGAGACTGGACCAGGTAACCAACACCAGTACCACTAGAGACTGGACCAGGTAACCAACACCAGTACTACTAGAGACTGGACCAGGTAACCAACACCAGTACTACTGGAGACTGGACCAGGTAACCAACACCAGTACTACTGGAGACTGGACCAGGTAACCAACACCAGTATTACTGGAGACTGGACCAGGTAACCAACACCAGTACTACTGGAGACTGGACCAGGTAACCAACACCAGTACTACTGGAGACTGGACCAGGTAACCAACACCAGTACTACTGGAGACTGGACCAGGTAACCAACACCAGTACTACTGGAGACTGGACCAGGTAACCAACACCAGTACTACTGGAGACTGGACCAGGTAACCAACACCAGTACTACTAGAGACTGGACCAGGTAACCAACACCAGTACTACTAGAGACTGGACCAGGTAACCAACACCAGTACTACTGGAGACTGGACCAGGTAACCAACACCAGTACCACTAGAGACTGGACCAGGTAACCAACACCAGTACTACTGGAGACTGGACCAGGTAACCAACACCAGTACTACTAGAGACTGGACCAGGTAACCAACACCAGTACTACTGGAGACTGGACCAGGTAACCAACACCAGTACCACTAGAGACTGGACCAGGTAACCAACACCAGTACTACTAGAGACTGGACCAGGTAACCAACACCAGTACTACTGGAGACTGGACCAGGTAACCAACACCAGTACTACTGGAGACTGGACCAGGTAACCAACACCAGTACTACTGGAGACTGGACCAGGTAACCAACACCAGTACTACTGGAGACTGGACCAGGTAACCAACACCAGTATTACTGGAGACTGGACCAGGTAACCAACACCAGTACCACTAGAGACTGGACCAGGTAACCAACACCAGTACTACTGGAGACTGGACCAGGTAACCAACACCAGTACTACTGGAGACTGGACCAGGTAACCAACACCAGTATTACTGGAGACTGGACCAGGTAACCAACACCAGTACCACTAGAGACTGGACCAGGTAACCAACACCAGTACTACTAGAGACTGGACCAGGTAACCAACACCAGTACTACTGGAGACTGGACCAGGTAACCAACACCAGTACTACTGGAGACTGGACCAGGTAACCAACACCAGTATTACTGGAGACTGGACCAGGTAACCAACACCAGTACCACTAGAGACTGGACCAGGTAACCAACACCAGTACTACTAGAGACTGGACCAGGTAACCAACACCAGTACTACTGGAGACTGGACCAGGTAACCAACACCAGTACTACTGGAGACTGGACCAGGTAACCAACACCAGTACTACTGGAGACTGGACCAGGTAACCAACACCAGTACTACTGGAGACTGGACCAGGTAACCAACACCAGTATTACTGGAGACTGGACCAGGTAACCAACACCAGTACTACTGGAGACTGGACCAGGTAACCAACACCAGTACTACTGGAGACTGGACCAGGTAACCAACACCAGTACTACTAGAGACTGGACCAGGTAACCAACACCAGTACCACTGGAGACTGGACCAGGTAACCAACACCAGTATTACTGGAGACTGGACCAGGTAACCAACACCAGTACCACTGGAGACTGGACCAGGTAACCAACACCAGTACTACTAGAGACTGGACCAGGTAACCAACACCAGTACTACTGGAGACTGGACCAGGTAACCAACACCAGTACTACTAGAGACTGGACCAGGTAACCAACACCAGTACTACTGGAGACTGGACCAGGTAACCAACACCAGTATTACTGGAGACTGGACCAGGTAACCAACACCAGTACTACTGGAGACTGGACCAGGTAACCAACACCAGTACAACTGGAGACTGGACCAGGTAACCAACACCAGTACTACTGGAGACTGGACCAGGTAACCAACACCAGTACTACTAGAGACTGGACCAGGTAACCAACACCAGTACTACTAGAGACTGGACCAGGTAACCAACACCAGTATTACTGGAGACTGGACCAGGTAACCAACACCAGTACCACTAGAGACTGGACCAGGTAACCAACACCAGTACTACTGGAGACTGGACCAGGTAACCAACACCAGTACTACTAGAGACTGGACCAGGTAACCAACACCAGTATTACTGGAGACTGGACCAGGTAACCAACACCAGTACCACTAGAGACTGGACCAGGTAACCAACACCAGTACTACTAGAGACTGGACCAGGTAACCAACACCAGTACTACTGGAGACTGGACCAGGTAACCAACACCAGTACTACTGGAGACTGGACCAGGTAACCAACACCAGTACTACTGGAGACTGGACCAGGTAACCAACACCAGTACTACTGGAGACTGGACCAGGTAACCAACACCAGTACTACAGGAGACTGGACCAGGTAACCAACACCAGTATTACTGGAGACTGGACCAGGTAACCAACACCAGTACTACTGGAGACTGGACCAGGTAACCAACACCAGTACTACTGGAGACTGGACCAGGTAACCAACACCAGTACTACTGGAGACTGGACCAGGTAACCAACACCAGTACTACTGTCGACTGGACAAGGTAACCAACACCAGTACTACTGGAGACTGGACCAGGTAACCAACACCAGTACTACTGGAGACTGGACCAGGTAACCAACACCAGTACCACTAGAGACTGGACCAGGTAACCAACACCAGTACTACTAGAGACTGGACCAGGTAACCAACACCAGTACTACTAGAGACTGGACCAGGTAACCAACACCAGTACCACTAGAGACTGGACCAGGTAACCAACACCAGTACTACTAGAGACTGGACCATGTAACCAACACCAGTACTACTAGAGACTTGACCAGGTAACCACCACCAGTACCACTAGAGACTGGACCAGGTAACCAACACCAGTACTACTGGAGACTGGACCAGGTAACCAACACCAGTACCACTAGAGACCGAACCAGGAAACCAACACCAGTACCACTAGAGACCGGACCAGGTATCCAACACCAGTACCACTAGAGACTGGCCCAGATATCCAACACCAGTATTACTGGAGACTGGACCAGATATCCAACACCAGTATTACTGGAGACTGGACCAGGTAACCAACACCAGTATTACTGGAGACTGGACCAGGTAACCAACACCAGTATTACTGGAGACTGGACCAGGTAACCAACACCAGTACTACTGGAGACTGGACCAGGTAACCAACACCAGTACTACTGGAGACTGGACCAGGTAACCAACACCAGTACTACTGGAGACTGGACCAGGTAACCAACACCAGTACTACTGGAGACTGGACCAGGTAACCAACACCAGTACTACTGTCGACTGGACAAGGTAACCAACACCAGTACTACTGGAGACTGGACAAGGTAAACAACACCAGTACTACTGGAGACAGGACCAGGTAACCAACACCAGTACTACTAGAGACTGGACCAGGTAACCAACACCAGTATTACTGGAGACTGGACCAGGTAACCAACACCAGTATTACTGGAGACTGGACCAGGTAACCAACACCAGTATTACTGGAGACTGGACCAGGTAACCAACACCAGTACCACTAGAGACTGGACCAGGTAACCAACACCAGTATTACTGGAGACTGGACCAGGTAACCAACACCAGTACCACTAGAGATTGGACCAGGTAACCAACACCAGTACCACTAGAGACTGGACCAGGTAACCAACACCAGTACTACTGGAGACTGGACCAGGTAACCAACACCAGTACTACTAGAGACTGGACCAGGTAACCAACACCAGTATTACTGGAGACTGGACCAGGTAACCAACACCAGTACCACTAGAGACTGGACCACGTAACCAACACCAGTACTACTAGAGACTGGACCAGGTAAACAACAACAGTACTACTGGAGACTGGACCAGGTAACCAACACCAGTACTACTAGAGACTGGACCAGGTAACCAACACCAGTACTACTGGAGACTGGACCAGGTAACCAACACCAGTACTACTAGAGACTGGACCAGGTAACCAACACCAGTACTACTGGAGACTGGACCAGGTAACCAACACCAGTATTACTGGAGACTGGACCAGGTAACCAACACCAGTACTACTAGAGACTGGACCAGGTAACCAACACCATTTCCACTAGAGACTGGACCAGGTAACCAACACCAGTACTACTGGAGACTGGACCAGGTAACCAACACCAGTACCACTAGAGACTGGACCAGGTAACCAACACCAGTACTACTGGAGACTGGACCAGGTAACCAACACCAGTACTACTGGAGACTGGACCAGGTAACCAACACCAGTACTACTGGAGACTGGACCAGGTAACCAACACCAGTACTACTGGAGACTGGACCAGGTAACCAACACCAGTACTACTGGAGACTGGACCAGGTAACCAACACCAGTACTACTGTCGACTGGACCAGGTAACCAACACCAGTACTACTGTCGACAGGACCAGGTAACCAACACCAGTACAACTGGAGACTGGACCAGGTAACCAACACCAGTACAACTGGAGACTGGACCAGGTAACCAACACCAGTACCACTAGAGACTGGACCAGGTAACCAACACCAGTACCACTAGAGACTGGACCAGGTAACCAACACCAGTACTACTACAGACTGGACCAGGTAACCAACACCAGTACCACTAGAGACTGGACCAGGTAACCAACACCAGTATTACTGGAGACTGGACCAGGTAACCAACACCAGTACTACTAGAGACTGGACCAGGTAACCAACACCAGTACCACTAGAGACTGGACCAGGTAACCAACACCAGTATTACTGGAGACTGGACCAGGTAACCAACACCAGTACCACTAGAGACTGGACCAGGTAACCAACACCAGTACTACTAGAGACTGGACCAGGTAACCAACACCAGTACCACTAGAGACTGGACCACGTAACCAACACCAGTACTACTAGAGACTGGACCAGGTAACCAACACCAGTATTACTGGAGACTGGACCAGGTAACCAACACCAGTACTACTAGAGACTGGACCAGGTAACCAACACCAGTACCACTAGAGACTGGACCAGGTAACCAACACCAGTATTACTGGGGACTGGACCAGGTAACCAACACCAGTACCACTAGAGACTGGACCAGGTAACCAACACCAGTACTACTAGAGACTGGACCAGGTAACCAACACCAGTACCACTAGAGACTGGACCACGTAACCAACACCAGTACTACTAGAGACTGGACCAGGTAACCAACACCAGTACTACTGGAGACTGGACCAGGTAACCAACACCAGTACTACTGGAGACTGGACCAGGTAACCAACACCAGTACTACTGGAGACTGGACCAGGTAACCAACACCAGTATTACTGGAGACTGGACCAGGTAACCAACACCAGTACTACTGGAGACAGGACCAGGTAACCAACACCAGTACTACTAGAGACTGGACCAGGTAACCAACACCAGTATTACTGGAGACTGGACCAGGTAAACAACACCAGTATTACTGGAGACTGGACCAGGTAACCAACACCAGTATTACTGGAGACTGGACCAGGTAACCAACACCAGTACCACTAGAGACTGGACCAGGTAACCAACACCAGTACTACTAGAGACTGGACCAGGTAACCAACACAAGTATTACTGGAGACTGGACCAGGTAACCAACACCAGTACTACTAGAGACTGGACCAGGTAACCAACACCAGTACTACTGGAGACTGGACCAGGTAACCAACACCAGTACTACTAGAGACTGGACCAGGTAACCAACACCAGTACTACTGGAGACTGGACCAGGTAACCAACACCAGTATTACTGGAGACTGGACCAGGTAACCAACACCAGTACTACTAGAGACTGGACCAGGTAACCAACACCAGTACAACTGGAGAATGGACCAGGTAACCAACACCAGTACTACTAGAGACTGGACCAGGTAACCAACACCAGTATTACTGGAGACTGGACCAGGTAACCAACACCAGTACCACTAGAGACTGGACCAAGTAACCAACACCAGTACTACTAGAGACTGGACCAGGTAACCAACACCAGTATTACTGGAGACTGGACCAGGTAACCAACACCAGTACCACTAGAGACTGGACCAGGTAACCAACACCAGTACAACTAGAGACTGGACCAGGTAACCAACACCAGTACTACTGGAGACTGGACCAGGTAACCAACACCAGTACTACTGGAGACTGGACCAGGTAACCAACACCAGTATTACTGGAGACTGGACCAGGTAACCAACACCAGTACTACTGGAGACAGGACCAGGTAACCAACACCAGTACTACTAGAGACTGGACCAGGTAACCAACACCAGTATTACTGGAGACTGGACCAGGTAAACAACACCAGTATTACTGGAGACTGGACCAGGTAACCAACACCAGTACCACTACAGACTGGACCAGGTAACCAACACCAGTACCACTAGAGACTGGACCAGGTAACCAACACCAGTACTACTAGAGACTGGACCAGGTAACCAACACCAGTATTACTGGAGACTGGACCAGGTAACCAACACCAGTACTACTAGAGACTGGACCAGGTAACCAACACCAGTACCACTAGAGACTGGACCAGGTAACCAACACCAGTATTACTGGAGACTGGACCAGGTAACCAACACCAGTACCACTAGAGACTGGACCAGGTAACCAACACCAGTACTACTAGAGACTGGACCAGGTAACCAACACCAGTACCACTAGAGACTGGACCACGTAACCAACACCAGTACTACTAGAGACTGGACCAGGTAACCAACACCAGTACTACTGGAGACTGGACCAGGTAACCAACACCAGTACTACTGGAGACTGGACCAGGTAACCAACACCAGTATTACTGGAGACTGGACCAGGTAACCAACACCAGTACTACTGGAGACAGGACCAGGTAACCAACACCAGTACTACTAGAGACTGGACCAGGTAACCAACACCAGTATTACTGGAGACTGGACCAGGTAAACAACACCAGTATTACTGGAGACTGGACCAGGTAACCAACACCAGTACCACTACAGACTGGACCAGGTAACCAACACCAGTACCACTAGAGACTGGACCAGGTAACCAACACCAGTACTACTAGAGACTGGACCAGGTAACCAACACCAGTACCACTAGAGACTGGACCAGGTAACCAACACCAGTATTACTGGAGACTGGACCAGGTAACCAACACCAGTACCACTAGAGACTGGACCAGGTAACCAACACCAGTACTACTAGAGACTGGACCAGGTAACCAACACCAGTACCACTAGAGACTGGACCAGGTAACCAACACCAGTACTACTAGAGACTGGACCAGGTAACCAACACCAGTACTACTGGAGACTGGACCAGGTAACCAACACCAGTACTACTGGAGACTGGACCAGGTAACCAACACCAGTACTACTGGAGACTGGACCAGGTAACCAACACCAGTATTACTGGAGACTGGACCAGGTAACCAACACCAGTACTACTGGAGACAGGACCAGGTAACCAACACCAGTATTACTGGAGACTGGACCAGGTAACCAACACCAGTATTACTGGAGACTGGACCAGGTAACCAACACCAGTATTACTGGAGACTGGACCAGGTAACCAACACCAGTACAACTGGAGACTGGACCAGGTAACCAACACCAGTACTACTACAGACTGGACCAGGTAACCAACACCAGTACCACTAGAGACTGGACCAGGTAACCAACACCAGTACTACTAGAGACTGGACCAGGTAACCAACACAAGTATTACTGGAGACTGGACCAGGTAACCAACACCAGTACTACTAGAGACTGGACCAGGTAACCAACACCAGTACTACTGGAGACTGGACCAGGTAACCAACACCAGTACTACTAGAGACTGGACCAGGTAACCAACACCAGTACTACTGGAGACTGGACCAGGTAACCAACACCAGTATTACTGGAGACTGGACCAGGTAACCAACACCAGTACTACTAGAGACTGGACCAGGTAACCAACACCAGTACAACTGGAGAATGGACCAGGTAACCAACACCAGTACTACTAGAGACTGGACCAGGTAACCAACACCAGTATTACTGGAGACTGGACCAGGTAACCAACACCAGTACCACTAGAGACTGGACCAAGTAACCAACACCAGTACTACTAGAGACTGGACCAGGTAACCAACACCAGTACCACTAGAGACTGGACCAGGTAACCAACACCAGTACAACTAGAGACTGGACCAGGTAACCAACACCAGTACTACTGGAGACTGGACCAGGTAACCAACACCAGTACTACTGGAGACTGGACCAGGTAACCAACACCAGTACTACTGGAGACTGGACCAGGTAACCAACACCAGTACTACTGGAGACTGGACCAGGTAACCAACACCAGTACTACTGGAGACTGGACCAGGTAACCAACACCAGTACCACTAGAGACTGGACCAGGTAACCAACACCAGTACTACTGGAGACTGGACCAGGTAACCAACACCAGTATTACTGGAGACTGGACCAGGTAACCAACACCAGTACCACTAGAGACTGGACCAGGTAACCAACACCAGTACTACTAGAGACTGGACCAGGTAACCAACACCAGTACTACTGGAGACTGGACCAGGTAACCAACACCAGTACTACTAGAGACTGGACCAGGTAACCAACACCAGTACTACTGGAGACAGGACCAGGTAACCAACACCAGTATTACTGGAGACTGGACCAGGTAACCAACACCAGTACTACTGGAGACTGGACCAGGTAACCAACACCAGTACAACTGGAGAATGGACCAGGTAACCAACACCAGTACAACTGGAGAATGGACCAGGTAACCAACACCAGTACTACTAGAGACTGGACCAGGTAACCAACACCAGTACTACTAGAGACTGGACTAGGTAACCAACACCAGTATTACTGGAGACTGGACCAGGTAACCAACACCAGTACCACTAGAGACTGGACCAGGTAACCAACACCAGTACTACTGGAGACTGGACCAGGTAACCAACACCAGTACTACTAGAGACTGGACCAGGTAACCAACACCAGTATTACTGGAGACTGGACCAGGTAACCAACACCAGTACCACTAGAGACTGGACCAGGTAACCAACACCAGTACTACTAGAGACTGAACCAGGTAAACAACACCAGTACTACTGGAGACTGGACCAGGTAACCAACACCAGTACTACTGGAGACTGGACCAGGTAACCAACACCAGTACTACTGGAGACTGGACCAGGTAACCAACACCAGTACTACTGGAGACTGGACCAGGTAACCAACACCAGTATTACTGGAGACTGGACCAGGTAACCAACACCAGTACCACTAGAGACTGGACCAGGTAACCAACACCAGTACTACTGGAGACTGGACCAGGTAACCAACACCAGTACTACTGGAGACTGGACCAGGTAACCAACACCAGTATTACTGAAGACTGGACCAGGTAACCAACACCAGTACCACTAGAGACTGGACCAGGTAACCAACACCAGTACTACTAGAGACTGGACCAGGTAACCAACACCAGTACTACTGGAGACTGGACCAGGTAACCAACACCAGTACTACTGGAGACTGGACCAGGTAACCAACACCAGTATTACTGGAGACTGGACCAGGTAACCAACACCAGTACCACTAGAGACTGGACCAGGTAACCAACACCAGTACTACTAGAGACTGGACCAGGTAAACAACACCAGTGCTACTGGAGACTGGACCAGGAAACCAACACCAGTACTACTGGAGACTGGACCAGGTAACCAACACCAGTACTACTGGAGACTGGACCAGGTAACCAACACCAGTACTACTGGAGACTGGACCAGGTAACCAACACCAGTATTACTGGAGACTGGACCAGGTAACCAACACCAGTACTACTGGAGACAGGACCAGGTAACCAAGACCAGTACTACTGGAGACTGGACCAGGTAACCAACACCAGTACCACTAGAGACTGGACCAGGTAACCAACACCAGTACCACTGGAGACTGGACCAGGTAACGAACACCAGTATTACTGGAGACTGGACCAGGTAACCAACACCAGTACCACTAGAGACTGGACCAGGTGACCAACACCAGTACTACTAGAGACTGGACCAGGTAACCAACACCAGTACTACTGGAGACTGGACCAGGTAACCAACACCAGTACTACTAGAGACTGGACCAGGTAACCAACACCAGTACTACTGGAGACAGGACCAGGTAACCAACACCAGTATTACTGGAGACTGGACCAGGTAACCAACACCAGTACTACTGGAGACTGGACCAGGTAACCAACACCAGTACAACTGGAGAATGGACCAGGTAACCAACACCAGTACAACTGGAGAATGGACCAGGTAACCAACACCAGTACTATTAGAGACTGGACCAGGTAACCAACACCAGTACTACTAGAGACTTGACTAGGTAACCAACACCAGTATTACTGGAGACTGGACCAGGTAACCAACACCAGTACCACTAGAGACTGGACCAAGTAACCAACACCAGTACTACTGGAGACTGGACCAGGTAACCAACACCAGTACTACTAGAGACTGGACCAGGTAACCAACACCAGTATTACTGGAGACTGGACCAGGTAACCAACACCAGTACCACTAGAGACTGGACCAGGTAACCAACACCAGTACTACTAGAGACTGAACCAGGTAAACAACACCAGTACTACTGGAGACTGGACCAGGTAACCAACACCAGTACTACTGGAGACTGGACCAGGTAACCAACACCAGTACTACTGGAGACTGGACCAGGTAACCAACACCAGTACTACTGGAGACTGGACCAGGTAACCAACACCAGTATTACTGGAGACTGGACCAGGTAACCAACAACAGTACCACTAGAGACTGGACCAGGTAACCAACACCAGTACTACTGGAGACTGGACCAGGTAACCAACACCAGTACTACTGGAGACTGGACCAGGTAACCAACACCAGTATTACTGAAGACTGGACCAGGTAACCAACACCAGTACCACTAGAGACTGGACCAGGTAACCAACACCAGTACTACTAGAGACTGGACCAGGTAACCAACACCAGTACTACTGGAGACTGGACCAGGTAACCAACACTAGTATTACTGGAGACTGGATCAGGTAACCAACACCAGTACCACTAGAGACTGGACCAGGTAACCAACACCAGTACTACTAGAGACTGGACCAGGTAAACAACACCAGTGCTACAGGAGACTGGACCAGGAAACCAACACCAGTACTACTGGAGACTGGACCAGGTAACCAACACCAGTACTACTGGAGACTGGACCAGGTAACCAACACCAGTACTACTAGAGACTGGACCAGGTAACCAACACCAGTATTACTGGAGACCGGACCAGGTAACCAACACCAGTACCACTAGAGACTGGACCAGGTAACCAACACCAGTACTACTAGAGACTGGACCAGGTAAACAACACCAGTACTACTGGAGACTGGACCAGGTAACCAACACCAGTACTACTGGAGACTGGACCAGGTAACCAACACCAGTACTACTGGAGACGGGACTAGGTAACCAACACCAGTATTACTGGAGACTGGACCAGGTAACCAACACCAGTACTACTGGAGACTGGACCAGGTAACCAACACCAGTACTACTGGAGACTGGACCAGGTAACCAACACCAGTATTACTGGAGACTGGACCAGGTAACCAACACCAGTATTACTGTCGACTGGACCAGGTAACCAACACCAGTACTACTGTCGACTGGACCAGGTAACCAACACCAGTACTACTGTCGACTGGACCAGGTAACCCACACCAGTACAACTGGAGACTGGACCAGGTAACCAACACCAGTACCACTAGAGACTGGACCAGGTAACCAACACCAGTACTACTAGAGACTGGACCAGGTAACCAACACCAGTACTACTAGAGACTGGACCAGGTAACCAACACCAGTACCACTAGAGACTGGACCAGGTAACCAACACCAGTACCACTAGAGACTGGACCAGGTAACCAACACCAGTAGAGACTGGACCAGGTAACCATCGCCAGTACCACTAGAGACTGGACCAGGTAACCAACACCAGTACTACTGGAGACTAGACCAGGTAACCAACACCAGTACCACTAGAGACTGAACCAGGTATCCAACACCAGTACCACTAGAGACTGGACCAGGTATCCAACACCAGTACCACTAGAGACTGGACCAGGTATCCAACACCAGTATTACTGGAGACTGGACCAGGTAACCAACACCAGTATTACTGGAGACTGGACCAGGTAACCAACACCAGTATTACTGGAGACTGGACCAAGTAACCAACACCAGTTCTACTGGAGACAGGACCAGGTAACCAACACCAGTACTACTAGAGACTGGACCAGGTAACCAACACCAGTATTACTGGAGACTGGACCAGGTAACCAACACCAGTATTACTGGAGACTGGATCATGTAACCAACACCAGTACCACTAGAGACTGGACCAGGTAACCAACACCAGTACCACTAGAGACTGGACCAGGTAACCAACACCAGTACTACTACAGACTGGACCAGGTAACCAACACCAGTACCACTAGAGACTGGACCAGGTAACCAACACCAGTACCACTAGAGACTGGACCAGGTAACCAACACCAGTACCACTAGAGACTGGACCAGGTAACCACCGCCAGTACCACTAGAGACTGGACCAGGTAACCAACACCAGTACTACTGGAGACTAGACCAGGTAACCAACACCAGTACCACTAGAGACTGAACCAGGTATCCAACACCAGTACCACTAGAGACTGGACCAGGTATCCAACACCAGTATTACTGGAGACTCGACCAGGTAACCAACACCAGTATTACTGGAGACTGGACCAGTTAACCAACACCAGTATTACTGGAGACTGGATCATGTAACCAACACCAGTACCACTAGAGACTGGACCAGGTAACCAACACCAGTACCACTAGAGACTGGACCAGGTAACCAACACCAGTACTACTAGAGACTGGACCAGGTAACCAACACCAGTACCACTAGACACTGGACCAGGTAACCACTGCCAGTACCACTAGAGACTGGACCAGGTAACCACCGCCAGTACCACTAGAGACTGGACCAGGTAACCACCGCCAGTACCACTAGAGACTGGACCAGGTAACCAACACCAGTACTACTGGAGACTAGACCAGGTAACCAACACCAGTACCACTAGAGACTGAACCAGGTATCCAACACCAGTACCACTAGAGACTGGACCAGGTATCCAACACCAGTACCACTAGAGACTGGACCAGGTATCCAACACCAGTATTACTGGAGACTGGACCAGGTAACCAACACCAGTATTACTGGAGACTGGACCAGGTAACCAACACAAAATTACTGGAGACTGGACCAGGTAACCAACACCAGTATTACTGGAGACTGGACCAGGTAACCAACACCAGTACTACTGGAGACAGGACCAGGTAACCAACACCAGTACTACTAGAGACTGGACCAGGTAACCAACACCAGTATTACTGGAGACTGGACCAGGTAACCAACACCAGTATTACTGGAGACTGGATCATGTAACCAACACCAGTATTACTGGAGACTGGACCAGGTAACCAACACCAGTACTACTAGAGACTGGACCAGGTAACCAACACCATTTCCACTAGAGACTGGACCAGGTAACCAACACCAGTACAACTGGAGACTGGACCAGGTAACCAACACCAGTACAACTAGAGACTGGACCAGGTAACCAACACCAATACTACTAGAGACTGGACCAGGTAACCAACACCATTTCCACTAGAGACTGGACCAGGTAACCAACACCAGTACTACTGGAGACTGGACCAGGTAACCAACAAAAGTACCACTAGAGACTGGACCAGGTAACCAACACCAATACTACTGGAGACTGGACCAGGGAACCAACACCAGTACTACTGGAGACTGGACCAGGTAACCAACACCAGTACTACTGGAGACTGGACCAGGTAACCAACACCAGTACTACTGGAGACTGGACCAGGTAACCAACAACAGTATTACTGGAGACTGGACCAGGTAACCAACACCAGTACTACTGTCGACTGGACCAGGTAACCAACACCAGTACTACTGTCGACTGGACCAGGTAACCAACACCAGTACAACTGGAGACTGGACCAGGTAACCAACACCAGTACAACTGGAGACTGGACCAGGTAACCAACACCAGTACCACTAGAGACTGGACCAGGTAACCAACACCAGTACTACTAGAGACTGGACCAGGTAACCAACACCAGTACCACTAGAGACTGGACCAGGTAACCAACACCAGTACCACTAGACACTGGACCAGGTAACCAACACCAGTACCACTAGAGACTGGACCAGGTAACCACCGCCAGTACCACTAGAGACTGGACCAGGTAACCAACACCAGTACTACTGGAGACTAGACCAGGTAACCAACACCAGTACCACTAGAGACTGAACCAGGTATCCAACACCAGTACCACTAGAGACTGGACCAGGTATCCAACACCAGTATTACTGGAGACTGGACCAGGTAACCAACACCAGTATTACTGGAGACTGGACCAGTTAACCAACACAAAATTACTGGAGACTGGACCAGGTAACCAACACCAGTATTACTGGAGACTGGACCAGGTAACCAACACCAGTACTACTGGAGACAGGACCAGGTAACCAACACCAGTACTACTAGAGACTGGACCAGGTAACCAACACCAGTATTACTGGAGACTGGACCAGGTAACCAACACCAGTATTACTGGAGACTGGACGAGGTAACCAACACCAGTACAACTGGAGACTGGACCAGGTAACCAACACCAGTACTACTAGAGACTGGACCAGGTAACCAACACAATTTCCACTAGAGACTGGACCAGGTAACCAACACCAGTACAACTGGAGACTGGACCAGGTAACCAACACCAGTACAACTAGAGACTGGACCAGGTAACCAACACCAATACTACTGGAGACTGGACCAGGGAACCAACACCAGTACTACTGGAGACTGGACCAGGTAACCAACACCAGTACTACTAGAGACTGGACCAGGTAACCAACACCAGTACCACTAGAGACTGGACCACGTAACCAACACCAGTACTACTAGAGACTGGACCACGTAAACAACACCAGTACTACTGGAGACTGGACCAGGTAACCAACACCAGTACTACTGGAGACTGGACCAGGTAACCAACACCAGTACTACTGGAGACAGGACCAGGTAACCAACACCAGTACTACTAGAGACTGGACCAGGTAACCAACACCAGTATTACTGGAGACTGGACCAGGTAACCAACACCAGTATTACTGGAGACTGGACGAGGTAACCAACAGCAGTACAACTGGAGACTGGACCAGGTAACCAACACCAGTACTACTAGAGACTGGACCAGGTAACCAACACCATTTCCACTAGAGACTGGACCAGGTAACCAACACCAGTACAACTGGAGACTGGACCAGGTAACCAACACCAGTACAACTAGAGACTGGACCAGGTAACCAACACCAGTATTACTGGAGACTGGACCAGGTAACCAACACCAGTATTACTGGAGACTGGACGAGGTAACCAACACCAGTACAACTGGAGACTGGACCAGGTAACCAACACCAGTACTACTAGAGACTGGACCAGGTAACCAACACCATTTCCACTAGAGACTGGACCAGGTAACCAACACCAGTACAACTGGAGACTGGACCAGGTAACCAACACCAGTACAACTAGAGACTGGACCAGGTAACCAACACCAATACTACTGGAGACTGGACCAGGGAACCAACACCAGTACTACTGGAGACTGGACCAGGTAACCAACACCAGTACTACTAGAGACTGGACCAGGTAACCAACACCAGTACCACTAGAGACTGGACCACGTAACCAACACCAGTACTACTAGAGACTGGACCACGTAAACAACACCAGTACTACTGGAGACTGGACCAGGTAACCAACACCAGTACTACTGGAGACTGGACCAGGTAACCAACACCAGTACTACTGGAGACTGGACCAGGTAACCAACACCAGTACTACTGGAGACAGGACCAGGTAACCAACACCAGTACTACTAGAGACTGGACCAGGTAACCAACACCAGTATTACTGGAGACTGGACCAGGTAACCAACACCAGTATTACTGGAGACTGGACGAGGTAACCAACAGCAGTACAACTGGAGACTGGACCAGGTAACCAACACCAGTACTACTAGAGACTGGACCAGGTAACCAACACCATTTCCACTAGAGACTGGACCAGGTAACCAACACCAGTACAACTGGAGACTGGACCAGGTAACCAACACCAGTACAACTAGAGACTGGACCAGGTAACCAACACCAATACTACTGGAGACTGGACCACGTAACCAACACCAGTACTACTGGAGACTGGACCAGGTAACCAACACCAGTACTACTGGAGACTGGACCAGGTAACCAACACCAGTACTACTGGAGACTGGACCAGGTAACCAACAACAGTATTACTGGAGACTGGACCAGGTAACCAACACCAGTACTACTGTCGACTGGACCAGGTAACCAACACCAGTACTACTGTCGACTGGACCAGGTAACCAACACCAGTACAACTGGAGACTGGACCAGGTAACCAACACCAGTACAACTGGAGACTGGACCAGGTAACCAACACCAGTACCACTAGAGACTGGACCAGGTAACCAACACCAGTACTACTAGAGACTGGACCAGGTAACCAACACCAGTACCACTAGAGACTGGACCAGGTAACCAACACCAGTACCACTAGACACTGGACCAGGTAACCAACACCAGTACCACTAGAGACTGGACCAGGTAACCACCGCCAGTACCACTAGAGACTGGACCAGGTAACCAACACCAGTACTACTGGAGACTAGACCAGGTAACCAACACCAGTACCACTAGAGACTGAACCAGGTATCCAACACCAGTACCACTAGAGACTGGACCAGGTATCCAACACCAGTATTACTGGAGACTGGACCAGGTAACCAACACCAGTATTACTGGAGACTGGACCAGTTAACCAACACAAAATTACTGGAGACTGGACCAGGTAACCAACACCAGTATTACTGGAGACTGGACCAGGTAACCAACACCAGTACTACTGGAGACAGGACCAGGTAACCAACACCAGTACTACTAGAGACTGGACCAGGTAACCAACACCAGTATTACTGGAGACTGGACCAGGTAACCAACACCAGTATTACTGGAGACTGGACGAGGTAACCAACACCAGTACAACTGGAGACTGGACCAGGTAACCAACACCAGTACTACTAGAGACTGGACCAGGTAACCAACACAATTTCCACTAGAGACTGGACCAGGTAACCAACACCAGTACAACTGGAGACTGGACCAGGTAACCAACACCAGTACAACTAGAGACTGGACCAGGTAACCAACACCAATACTACTGGAGACTGGACCAGGGAACCAACACCAGTACTACTGGAGACTGGACCAGGTAACCAACACCAGTACTACTAGAGACTGGACCAGGTAACCAACACCAGTACCACTAGAGACTGGACCACGTAACCAACACCAGTACTACTAGAGACTGGACCACGTAAACAACACCAGTACTACTGGAGACTGGACCAGGTAACCAACACCAGTACTACTGGAGACTGGACCAGGTAACCAACACCAGTACTACTGGAGACAGGACCAGGTAACCAACACCAGTACTACTAGAGACTGGACCAGGTAACCAACACCAGTATTACTGGAGACTGGACCAGGTAACCAACACCAGTATTACTGGAGACTGGACGAGGTAACCAACAGCAGTACAACTGGAGACTGGACCAGGTAACCAACACCAGTACTACTAGAGACTGGACCAGGTAACCAACACCATTTCCACTAGAGACTGGACCAGGTAACCAACACCAGTACAACTGGAGACTGGACCAGGTAACCAACACCAGTACAACTAGAGACTGGACCAGGTAACCAACACCAGTATTACTGGAGACTGGACCAGGTAACCAACACCAGTATTACTGGAGACTGGACGAGGTAACCAACACCAGTACAACTGGAGACTGGACCAGGTAACCAACACCAGTACTACTAGAGACTGGACCAGGTAACCAACACCATTTCCACTAGAGACTGGACCAGGTAACCAACACCAGTACAACTGGAGACTGGACCAGGTAACCAACACCAGTACAACTAGAGACTGGACCAGGTAACCAACACCAATACTACTGGAGACTGGACCAGGGAACCAACACCAGTACTACTGGAGACTGGACCAGGTAACCAACACCAGTACTACTAGAGACTGGACCAGGTAACCAACACCAGTACCACTAGAGACTGGACCACGTAACCAACACCAGTACTACTAGAGACTGGACCACGTAAACAACACCAGTACTACTGGAGACTGGACCAGGTAACCAACACCAGTACTACTGGAGACTGGACCAGGTAACCAACACCAGTACTACTGGAGACTGGACCAGGTAACCAACACCAGTACTACTGGAGACAGGACCAGGTAACCAACACCAGTACTACTAGAGACTGGACCAGGTAACCAACACCAGTATTACTGGAGACTGGACCAGGTAACCAACACCAGTATTACTGGAGACTGGACGAGGTAACCAACAGCAGTACAACTGGAGACTGGACCAGGTAACCAACACCAGTACTACTAGAGACTGGACCAGGTAACCAACACCATTTCCACTAGAGACTGGACCAGGTAACCAACACCAGTACAACTGGAGACTGGACCAGGTAACCAACACCAGTACAACTAGAGACTGGACCAGGTAACCAACACCAATACTACTGGAGACTGGACCACGTAACCAACACCAGTACTACTGGAGACTGGACCAGGTAACCAACACCAGTACTACTGGAGACTGGACCAGGTAACCAACACCAGTATTACTGGAGACTGGACCAGGTAACCAACACCAGTACTACTGGAGACAGGACCAGGTAACCAACACCAGTACTACTAGAGACTGGACCAGGTAACCAACACCAGTACTACTGGAGACTGGACCAGGTAACCAACACCAGTACTACTGGAGACTGGACCAGGTAACCAACACCAGTACTACTGGAGACAGGACCAGGTAACCAACACCAGTACTACTAGAGACTGGACCAGGTAACCAACACCAGTATTACTGGAGACTGGACCAGGTAACCAACACCAGTATTACTGGAGACTGGACGAGGTAACCAACAGCAGTACAACTGGAGACTGGACCAGGTAACCAACACCAGTACTACTAGAGACTGGACCAGGTAACCAACACCATTTCCACTAGAGACTGGACCAGGTAACCAACACCAGTACAACTGGAGACTGGACCAGGTAACCAACACCAGTACAACTAGAGACTGGACCAGGTAACCAACACCAATACTACTGGAGACTGGACCACGTAACCAACACCAGTACTACTGGAGACTGGACCAGGTAACCAACACCAGTACTACTGGAGACTGGACCAGGTTACCAACACCAGTATTACTGGAGACTGGACCAGGTAACCAACACCAGTACTACTGGAGACAGGACCAGGTAACCAACACCAGTACTACTAGAGACTGGACCAGGTAACCAACACCAGTATTACTGGTGACTGGACCAGGTAACCAACACCAGTATTACTGGAGACTGGACGAGGTAACCAACACCAGTACAACTGGAGACTGGACCAGGTAACCAACACCAGTACTACTAGAGACTGGACCAGGTAACCAACACCATTTCCACTAGAGACTGGACCAGGTAACCAACACCAGTACAACTGGAGACTGGACCAGGTAACCAACACCAGTACAACTAGAGACTGGACCAGGTAACCAACACCAATACTACTGGAGACTGGACCATGGAACCAACACCAGTACTACTGGAGACTGGACCAGGTAACCAACAACAGTACTACTAGAGACTGGACCAGGTAACCAACACCAGTACCACTAGAGACTGGACCACGTAACCAACACCAGTACTACTAGAGACTGGACCACGTAAACAACACCAGTACTACTGGAGACTGGACCAGGTAACCAACACCAGTACTACTGGAGACTGGACCAGGTAACCAACACCAGTACTACTGGAGACTGGACCAGGTAACCACCGCCAGTACCACTAGAGACTGGACCAGGTAACCAACACCAGTACTACTGGAGACTAGACCAGGTAACCAACACCAGTACCACTAGAGACTGAACCAGGTATCCAACACCAGTACCACTAGAGACTGGACCAGGTATCCAACACCAGTACCACTAGAGACTGGACCAGGTATCCAACACCAGTATTACTGGAGACTGGACCAGGTAACCAACACCAGTATTACTGGAGACTGGATCATGTAACCAACACCAGTACTACTGGAGACTAGACCAGGTAACCAACACCAGTACCACTAGAGACTGAACCAGGTATCCAACACCAGTACCACTAGAGACTGGACCAGGTATCCAACACCAGTACCACTAGAGACTGGACCAGGTATCCAACACCAGTATTACTGGAGACTGGACCAGGTAACCAACACCAGTATTACTGGAGACTGGACCAGGTAACCAACACAAAATTACTGGAGACTGGACCAGGTAACCAACACCAGTATTACTGGAGACTGGACCAGGTAACCAACACCAGTACTACTGGAGACAGGACCAGGTAACCAACACCAGTACTACTAGAGACTGGACCAGGTAACCAACACCAGTATTACTGGAGACTGGACCAGGAAACCAACACCAGTATTACTGGAGACTGGATCATGTAACCAACACCAGTATTACTGGAGACTGGACCAGGTAACCAACACCAGTACTACTAGAGACTGGACCAGGTAACCAACACCATTTCCACTAGAGACTGGACCAGGTAACCAACACCAGTACAACTGGAGACTGGACCAGGTAACCAACACCAGTACAACTAGAGACTGGACCAGGTAACCAACACCAATACTACTAGAGACTGGACCAGGTAACCAACACCATTTCCACTAGAGACTGGACCAGGTAACCAACACCAGTACTACTGGAGACTGGACCAGGTAACCAACACCAGTACCACTAGAGACTGGACCAGGTAACCAACACCAATACTACTGGAGACTGGACCAGGGAACCAACACCAGTACTACTGGAGACTGGACCAGGTAACCAACACCAGTACTACTGGAGACTGGACCAGGTAACCAACACCAGTACTACTGGAGACTGGACCAGGTAACCAACACCAGTACTACTGGAGACTGGACCAGGTAACCAACAACAGTATTACTGGAGACTGGACCAGGTAACCAACACCAGTACTACTGTCGACTGGACCAGGTAACCAACACCAGTACTACTGTCGACTGGACCAGGTAACCAACACCAGTACAACTGGAGACTGGACCAGGTAACCAACACCAGTACCACTAGAGACTGGACCAGGTAACCAACACCAGTACCACTAGAGACTGGACCAGGTAACCAACACCAGTACTACTAGAGACTGGACCAGGTAACCAACACCAGTACCACTAGAGACTGGACCAGGTAACCAACACCAGTACCACTAGACACTGGACCAGGTAACCAACACCAGTACCACTAGAGACTGGACCAGGTAACCACCGCCAGTACCACTAGAGACTGGACCAGGTAACCAACACCAGTACTACTGGAGACTAGACCAGGTAACCAACACCAGTACCACTAGAGACTGAACCAGGTATCCAACACCAGTACCACTAGAGACTGGACCAGGTATCCAACACCAGTACCACTAGAGACTGGACCAGGTATCCAACACCAGTATTACTGGAGACTGGACCAGGTAACCAACACCAGTATTACTGGAGACTGGACCAGGTAACCAACACAAAATTACTGGAGACTGGACCAGGTAACCAACACCAGTATTACTGGAGACTGGACCAGGTAACCAACACCAGTACTACTGGAGACTGGACCAGGTAACCAACACCAGTACTACTGGAGACTGGACCAGGTAACCAACACCAGTACAACTGGAGAATGGACCAGGTAACCAACACCAGTACTACTAGAGACTGGACCAGGTAACCAACACCAGTACTACTAGAGACTGGACCAGGTAACCAACACCAGTATTACTGGAGACTGGACCAGGTAACCAACACCAGTACCACTAGAGATTGGACCAGGTAACCAACACCAGTACCACTAGAGACTGGACCAGGTAACCAACACCAGTACTACTGGAGACTGGACAAGGTAACCAACACCAGTACTACTAGAGACTGGACCAGGTAACCAACACCAGTACTACTGGAGACTGGACCAGGTAACCAACACCAGTACTACTGGAGACTGGACCTGGTAACCAACACCAGTACTACTAGAGACTGGACCAGGTAACCAACACCAGTACAACTGGAGAATGGACCAGGTAACCAACACCAGTATTACTGGAGACTGGACCAGGTAACCAACACAAAATTACTGGAGACTGGACCAGGTAACCAACACCAGTATTACTGGAGACTGGACCAAGTAACCAACACCAGTACTACTAGAGACTGGACCAGGTAACCACCGCCAGTACCACTAGAGACTGGACCAGGTAACCAACACCAGTACCACTAGAGACTGGACCAGGTAACCACCGCCAGTACCACTAGAGACTGGACCAGGTAACCAACACCAGTACTACTGGAGACTAGACCAGGTAACCAACACCAGTACCACTAGAGACTGAACCAGGTATCCAACACCAGTACCACTAGAGACTGGACCAGGTATCCAACACCAGTACCACTAGAGACTGGACCAGGTATCCAACACCAGTATTACTGGAGACTGGACCAGGTAACCAACACCAGTATTACTGGAGACTGGACCAGGTAACCAACACAAAATTACTGGAGACTGGACCAGGTAACCAACACCAGTATTACTGGAGACTGGACCAGGTAACCAACACCAGTACTACTGGAGACTGGACCAGGTAACCAACACCAGTACTACTGGAGACTGGACCAGGTAACCAACACCAGTACAACTGGAGAATGGACCAGGTAACCAACACCAGTACTACTAGAGACTGGACCAGGTAACCAACACCAGTACTACTAGAGACTGGACCAGGTAACCAACACCAGTATTACTGGAGACTGGACCAGGTAACCAACACCAGTACCACTAGAGATTGGACCAGGTAACCAACACCAGTACCACTAGAGACTGGACCAGGTAACCAACACCAGTACTACTGGAGACTGGACAAGGTAACCAACACCAGTACTACTAGAGACTGGACCAGGTAACCAACACCAGTACTACTGGAGACTGGACCAGGTAACCAACACCAGTACTACTGGAGACTGGACCTGGTAACCAACACCAGTACTACTAGAGACTGGACCAGGTAACCAACACCAGTACAACTGGAGAATGGACCAGGTAACCAACACCAGTATTACTGGAGACTGGACCAGGTAACCAACACAAAATTACTGGAGACTGGACCAGGTAACCAACACCAGTATTACTGGAGACTGGACCAAGTAACCAACACCAGTACTACTAGAGACTGGACCAGGTAACCAACACCAGTATTACTGGAGACTGGACCAGGTAACCAACACCAGTATTACTGGAGACTGGACCAGGTAACCAACACCAGTACAACTGGAGACTGGACCAGGTAACCAACACCAGTACTACTAGAGACTGGACCAGGTAACCAACACCATTTCCACTAGAGACTGGACCAGGTAACCAACACCAGTACAACTGGAGACTGGACCAGGTAACCAACACCAGTACAACTAGAGACTGGACCAGGTAACCAACACCAATACTACTGGAGACTGGACCAGGGAACCAACACCAGTACTACTGGAGACTGGACCAGGTAACCAACACCAGTACTACTAGAGACTGGACCAGGTAACCAACACCAGTACCACTAGAGACTGGACCACGTAACCAACACCAGTACTACTAGAGACTGGACCACGTAAACAACACCAGTACTACTGGAGACTGGACCAGGTAACCAACACCAGTACAACTGGAGACTGGACCAGGTAACCAACACCAGTACTACTGGAGACTGGACCAGGTAACCAACACCAGTATTACTGGAGACTGGACCAGGTAACCAACACCAGTACTACTGGAGACAGGACAAGGTAACCAACACCAGTACTACTGGAGACTGGACCAGGTAACCAACACCAGTACCACTAGAGACCGAACCAGGAAACCAACACCAGTACCACTAGAGACCGGACCAGGTATCCAACACCAGTACCACTAGAGACTGGCCCAGATATCCAACACCAGTATTACTGGAGACTGGACCAGATATCCAACACCAGTATTACTGGAGACTGGACCAGGTAACCAACACCAGTATTACTGGAGACTGGACCAGGTAACCAACACCAGTATTACTGGAGACTGGACCAGGTAAACAACACCAGTACTACTGGAGACTGGACCAGGTAACCAACACCAGTACTACTAGAGACTGGACCAGGTAACCAACACCAGTACAACTGGAGAATGGACCAGGTAACCAACACCAGTACTACTAGAGACTGGACCAGGTAACCAACACCAGTACTACTAGAGACTGGACCAGGTAACCAACACCAGTATTACTGGAGACTGGACCAGGTAACCAACACCAGTACCACTAGAGATTGGACCACGTAACCAACACCAGTACTACTAGAGACTGGACCAGGTAAACAACACCAGTACTACTGGAGACTGGACCAGGTAACCAACACCAGTACTACTGGAGACTGGACCAGGTAACCAACACCAGTACTACTAG
The DNA here is from genome assembly GCF_965601325.2 of Salmo salar. Taxonomy (NCBI): domain Eukaryota; kingdom Metazoa; phylum Chordata; class Actinopteri; order Salmoniformes; family Salmonidae; genus Salmo; species Salmo salar. The sequence goes on from NC_138308.1 coordinate 44,417,030, forward strand.
AGACTGGACCAAGTAACCAACACCATTTCCACTAGAGACTGGACCAGGTAACCAACACCAGTACAACTGGAGACTGTACCAGGTAACCAACACCAGTACAACTAGAGACTGGACCAGGTAACCAACACCAGTACCACTAGAGACTGGACCAGGTAACCAACACCAGTACTACTAGAGACTGGACCAGGTAACCAACACCAGTACCACTAGAGACTGGACCAGGTAACCAACACCAGTACCACTAGACACTGGACCAGGTAACCAACACCAGTACCACTAGAGACTGGACCAGGTAACCACCGCCAGTACCACTAGAGACTGGACCAGGTAACCAACACCAGTACTACTGGAGACTAGACCAGGTAACCAACACCAGTACCACTAGAGACTGAACCAGGTATCCAACACCAGTACCACTAGAGACTGGACCAGGTATCCAACACCAGTACCACTAGAGACTGGACCAGGTATCCAACACCAGTATTACTGGAGACTGGACCAGGTAACCAACACCAGTATTACTGGAGACTGGACCAGGTAACCAACACCAGTACTACTGGAGACTGGACCAGGTAACCAACACCAGTATTACTGGAGACTGGACCAGGTAACCAACACCAGTATTACTGGAGACTGGACCAGGTAACCAACACCAGTACAACTGGAGACTGGACCAGGTAACCAACACCAGTACTACTAGAGACTGGACCAGGTAACCAACACCATTTCCACTAGAGACTGGACCAGGTAACCAACACCAGTACAACTGGAGACTGGACCAGGTAACCAACACCAGTACAACTAGAGACTGGACCAGGTAACCAACACCAATACTACTGGATACTGGACCAGGGAACCAACACCAGTACTACTGGAGACTGGACCAGGTAACCAACACCAGTACTACTAGAGACTGGACCAGGTAACCAACACCAGTACCACTAGAGACTGGACCACGTAACCAACACCAGTACTACTAGAGACTGGACCACGTAAACAACACCAGTACTACTGGAGACTGGACCAGGTAACCAACACCAGTACAACTGGAGACTGGACCAGGTAACCAACACCAGTACTACTGGAGACTGGACCAGGTAACCAACACCAGTATTACTGGAGACTGGACCAGGTAACCAACACCAGTACTACTGGAGACAGGACAAGGTAACCAACACCAGTACTACTGGAGACTGGACCAGGTAACCAACACCAGTACCACTAGAGACCGAACCAGGAAACCAACACCAGTACCACTAGAGACCGGACCAGGTATCCAACACCAGTACCACTAGAGACTGGCCCAGATATCCAACACCAGTATTACTGGAGACTGGACCAGATATCCAACACCAGTATTACTGGAGACTGGACCAGGTAACCAACACCAGTATTACTGGAGACTGGACCAGGTAACCAACACCAGTATTACTGGAGACTGGACCAGGTAAACAACACCAGTACTACTGGAGACTGGACCAGGTAACCAACACCAGTACTACTAGAGACTGGACCAGGTAACCAACACCAGTACAACTGGAGAATGGACCAGGTAACCAACACCAGTACTACTAGAGACTGGACCAGGTAACCAACACCAGTACTACTAGAGACTGGACCAGGTAACCAACACCAGTATTACTGGAGACTGGACCAGGTAACCAACACCAGTACCACTAGAGATTGGACCACGTAACCAACACCAGTACTACTAGAGACTGGACCAGGTAAACAACACCAGTACTACTGGAGACTGGACCAGGTAACCAACACCAGTACTACTGGAGACTGGACCAGGTAACCAACACCAGTACTACTAGAGACTGGACCAGGTAACCAACACCATTTCCACTAGAGACTGGACCAGGTAACCAACACCAGTACAACTGGAGACTGTACCAGGTAACCAACACCAGTACAACTAGAGACTGGACCAGGTAACCAACACCAATACTACTGGAGACTGGACCAGGGAACCAACACCAGTACTACTGGAGACTGGACCAGGTAACCAACACCAGTACTACTAGAGACTGGACCAGGTAACCAACACCAGTACCACTAGAGACTGGACCACGTAACCAACACCAGTACTACTAGAGACTGGACCAGGTAAACAACACCAGTACTACTGGAGACTGGACCAGGTAAACAACACCAGTACTACTGGAGACTGGACCAGGTAACCAACACCAGTACTACTGGAGACTGGACCAGGTAACCAACACCAGTATTACTGGAGACTGGACCAGGTAACCAACACCAGTACTACTGGAGACTGGACCAGGTAACCAACACCAGTATCACTAGAGACCGAACCAGGAAACCAACACCAGTACCACTAGAGACCGGACCAGGTATCCAACACCAGTACCACTAGAGACTGGCCCAGATATCCAACACCAGTATTACTGGAGACTGGACCAGATATCCAACACCAGTATTACTGGAGACTGGACCAGGTAACCAACACCAGTATTACTGGAGACTGGACCAGGTAACCAACACAAGTATTACTGGAGACTGGACCAGATAAACAACACCAGTACTACTGGAGACAGGACCAGGTAACCAACACCAGTACTACTAGAGACTGGACCAGGTAACCAACACCAGTATTACTGGAGACTGGACCAGGTAACCAACACCAGTATTACTGGAGACTGGACCAGGTAACCAACACCAGTACCACTAGAGATTGGACCAGGTAACCAACACCAGTACCACTAGAGACTGGACCAGGTAACCAACACCAGTACTACTGGAGACTGGACCAGGTAACCAACACCAGTACTACTAGAGACTGGACCAGGTAACCAACACCAGTATTACTGGAGACTGGACCAGGTAACCAACACCAGTACCACTAGAGACTGGACCACTCAACCAACACCAGTACTACTAGAGACTGGACCAGTTAAACAACACCAGTACTACTGGAGACTGGACCAGGTAACCAACACCAGTACTACTGGAGACTGGACCAGGTAACCAACACCAGTACTACTGGAGACTGGACCTGGTAACCAACACCAGTACTACTAGAGACTGGACCAGGTAACCAACACCAGTACAACTGGAGAATGGACCAGGTAACCAACACCAGTACTACTAGAGACTGGACCAGGTAACCAACACCAGTACTACTAGAGACTGGACCAGGTAACCAACACCAGTATTACTGGAGACTGGACCAGGTAACCAACACCAGTACCACTAGAGATTGGACCAGGTTACCAACATCAGTACCACTAGAGACTGGACCACTCAACCAACACCAGTACTACTAGAGACTGGACCAGTTAAACAACACCAGTACTACTGGAGACTGGACCAGGTAACCAACACCAGTACTACTGGAGACTGGACCAGGTAACCAACACCAGTACTACTGGAGACTGGACCAGGTAACCAACACCAGTACTACTGGAGACTGGACCTGGTAACCAACACCAGTACTACTAGAGACTGGACCAGGTAACCAACACCAGTACAACTGGAGAATGGACCAGGTAACCAACACCAGTACTACTAGAGACTGGACCAGGTAACCAACACCAGTACTACTAGAGACTGGACCAGGTAACCAACACCAGTATTACTGGAGACTGGACCAGGTAACCAACACCAGTACCACTAGAGATTGGACCAGGTTACCAACATCAGTACCACTAGAGACTGGACCATGTAACCAACACCAGTACTACTGGAGACTGGACCAGGTAACCAACACCAGTACTACTAGAGACTGGACCAGGTAACCAACACCAGTATTACTGGAGACTGGACCAGGTAACCAACACAAGTACCACTAGAGACTGGACCACGTAACCAACACAAGTACTACTAGAGACTGGACCAGGTAACCAACACCAGTATTACTGGAGACTGGACCAGGTAACCAACAACAGAATTACTGGAGACTGGACCAGGTAACCAACACCAGTATTACTGGAGACTGGACCAGGTAACCAACACCAGTACAACTGGAGACTGGACCAGGTAACCAACACCAGTACTACTACAGACTGGACCAGGTAACCAACACCAGTACCACTAGAGACTGGACCAGGTAACCAACACCAGTACTACTAGAGACTGGACCAGGTAACCAACACCAGTATTACTGGAGACTGGACCAGGTAACCAACACCAGTACTACTAGAGACTGGACCAGGTAACCACCGCCAGTACCACTAGAGACTGGACCAGGTAACCAACACCAGTACTACTGGAGACTAGACCAGGTAACCAACACCAGTACCACTAGAGATTGAACCAGGTATCCAACACCAGTACCACTAGAGACTGGACCAGGTATCCAACACCAGTACCACTAGAGACTGGACCAGGTATCCAACACCAGTATTACTGGAGACTGGACCAGGTAACAAACACCAGTATTACTGGAGACTGGACCAGGTAACCAACACAAAATTACTGGAGACTGGACCAGGTAACCAACACCAGTATTACTGGAGACTGGACCAGGTTACCAACACCAGTACTACTGGAGACAGGACCAGGTAACCAACACCAGTACTACTAGAGACTGGACCAGGTAACCAACACCAGTATTACTGGAGACTGGACCAGGTAACCAACACCAGTATTACTGGAGACTGGATCATGTAACCAACACCAGTATTACTGGAGACTGGACCAGGTAACCAACACCAGTACTACTAGAGACTGGACCAGGTAACCAACACCATTTCCACTAGAGACTGGACCAGGTAACCAACACCAGTACAACTGGAGACTGGACCAGGTAACCAACACCAGTACAACTGGAGACTGGACCAGGTAACCAACACCAGTACAACTGGAGAATGGACCAGGTAACCAACACCAGTACTACTAGAGACTGGACCAGGTAACCAACACCAGTACTACTAGAGACTGGACTAGGTAACCAACACCAGTATTACTGGAGACTGGACCAGGTAAACAACACCAGTACTACTGGAGACTGGACCAGGTAACCAACACCAGTACTACTAGAGACTGGACCAGGTAACCAACACCAGTACAACTAGAGAATGGACCAGGTAACCAACACCAGTACTACTAGAGACTGGACCAGGTAACCAACACCAGTACTACTAGAGACTGGACCAGGTAACCAACACCAGTATTACTGGAGACTGGACCAGGTAACCAACACCAGTACCACTAGAGATTGGACCACGTAACCAACACCAGTACTACTAGAGACTGGACCAGGTAAACAACACCAGTACTACTGGAGACTGGACCAGGTAACCAACACCAGTACTACTGGAGACTGGACCAGGTAACCAACACCAGTACTACTAGAGACTGGACCAGGTAACCAACACCATTTCCACTAGAGACTGGACCAGGTAACCAACACCAGTACAACTGGAGACTGTACCAGGTAACCAACACCAGTACAACTAGAGATTGAACCAGGTATCCAACACCAGTACCACTAGAGACTGGACCAGGTATCCAACACCAGTACCACTAGAGACTGGACCAGGTATCCAACACCAGTATTACTGGAGACTGGACCAGGTAACAAACACCAGTATTACTGGAGACTGGACCAGGTAACCAACACAAAATTACTGGAGACTGGACCAGGTAACCAACACCAGTATTACTGGAGACTGGACCAGGTAACCAACACCAGTACTACTGGAGACAGGACCAGGTAACCAACACCAGTACTACTAGAGACTGGACCAGGTAACCAACACCAGTATTACTGGAGACTGGACCAGGTAACCAACACCAGTATTACTGGAGACTGGATCATGTAACCAACACCAGTATTACTGGAGACTGGACCAGGTAACCAACACCAGTACTACTAGAGACTGGACCAGGTAACCAACACCATTTCCACTAGAGACTGGACCAGGTAACCAACACCAGTACAACTGGAGACTGGACCAGGTAACCAACACCAGTACAACTGGAGACTGGACCAGGTAACCAACACCAGTACAACTGGAGAATGGACCAGGTAACCAACACCAGTACTACTAGAGACTGGACCAGGTAACCAACACCAGTACTACTAGAGACTGGACCAGGTAACCAACACCAGTATTACTGGAGACTGGACCAGGTAAACAACACCAGTACTACTGGAGACTGGACCAGGTAACCAACACCAGTACTACTAGAGACTGGACCAGGTAACCAACACCAGTACAACTGGAGAATGGACCAGGTAACCAACACCAGTACTACTAGAGACTGGACCAGGTAACCAACACCAGTACTACTAGAGACTGGACCAGGTAACCAACACCAGTATTACTGGAGACTGGACCAGGTAACCAACACCAGTACCACTAGAGATTGGACCACGTAACCAACACCAGTACTACTAGAGACTGGACCAGGTAAACAACACCAGTACTACTGGAGACTGGACCAGGTAACCAACACCAGTACTACTGGAGACTGGACCAGGTAACCAACACCAGTACTACTAGAGACTGGACCAGGTAACCAACACCATTTCCACTAGAGACTGGACCAGGTAACCAACACCAGTACAACTGGAGACTGTACCAGGTAACCAACACCAGTACAACTAGAGATTGAACCAGGTATCCAACACCAGTACCACTAGAGACTGGACCAGGTATCCAACACCAGTACCACTAGAGACTGGACCAGGTATCCAACACCAGTATTACTGGAGACTGGACCAGGTAACAAACACCAGTATTACTGGAGACTGGACCAGGTAACCAACACAAAATTACTGGAGACTGGACCAGGTAACCAACACCAGTATTACTGGAGACTGGACCAGGTAACCAACACCAGTACTACTGGAGACAGGACCAGGTAACCAACACCAGTACTACTAGAGACTGGACCAGGTAACCAACACCAGTATTACTGGAGACTGGACCAGGTAACCAACACCAGTATTACTGGAGACTGGATCATGTAACCAACACCAGTATTACTGGAGACTGGACCAGGTAACCAACACCAGTACTACTAGAGACTGGACCAGGTAACCAACACCATTTCCACTAGAGACTGGACCAGGTAACCAACACCAGTACAACTGGAGACTGGACCAGGTAACCAACACCAGTACAACTGGAGACTGGACCAGGTAACCAACACCAGTACAACTGGAGAATGGACCAGGTAACCAACACCAGTACTACTAGAGACTGGACCAGGTAACCAACACCAGTACTACTAGAGACTGGACCAGGTAACCAACACCAGTATTACTGGAGACTGGACCAGGTAAACAACACCAGTACTACTGGAGACTGGACCAGGTAACCAACACCAGTACTACTAGAGACTGGACCAGGTAACCAACACCAGTACAACTGGAGAATGGACCAGGTAACCAACACCAGTACTACTAGAGACTGGACCAGGTAACCAACACCAGTACTACTAGAGACTGGACCAGGTAACCAACACCAGTATTACTGGAGACTGGACCAGGTAACCAACACCAGTACCACTAGAGATTGGACCACGTAACCAACACCAGTACTACTAGAGACTGGACCAGGTAAACAACACCAGTACTACTGGAGACTGGACCAGGTAACCAACACCAGTACTACTGGAGACTGGACCAGGTAACCAACACCAGTACTACTAGAGACTGGACCAGGTAACCAACACCATTTCCACTAGAGACTGGACCAGGTAACCAACACCAGTACAACTGGAGACTGTACCAGGTAACCAACACCAGTACAACTAGAGACTGGACCAGGTAACCAACACCAATACTACTGGAGACTGGACCAGGGAACCAACACCAGTACCACTAGAGACCGGACCAGGTATCCAACACCAGTACCACTAGAGACTGGCCCAGATATCCAACACCAGTATTACTGGAGACTGGACCAGATATCCAACACCAGTATTACTGGAGACTGGACCAGGTAACCAACACCAGTATTACTGGAGACTGGACCAGGTAACCAACACAAGTATTACTGGAGACTGGACCAGATAAACAACACCAGTACTACTGGAGACAGGACCAGGTAACCAACACCAGTACTACTAGAGACTGGACCAGGTAACCAACACCAGTATTACTGGAGACTGGACCAGGTAACCAACACCAGTATTACTGGAGACTGGACCAGGTAACCAACACCAGTACCACTAGAGATTGGACCAGGTAACCAACACCAGTACCACTAGAGACTGGACCAGGTAACCAACACCAGTACTACTGGAGACTGGACCAGGTAACCAACACCAGTACTACTAGAGACTGGACCAGGTAACCAACACCAGTATTACTGGAGACTGGACCAGGTAACCAACACCAGTACCACTAGAGACTGGACCACTCAACCAACACCAGTACTACTAGAGACTGGACCAGTTAAACAACACCAGTACTACTGGAGACTGGACCAGGTAACCAACACCAGTACTACTGGAGACTGGACGAGGTAACCAACACCAGTACTACTGGAGACTGGACCTGGTAACCAACACCAGTACTACTAGAGACTGGACCAGGTAACCAACACCAGTACAACTGGAGAATGGACCAGGTAACCAACACCAGTACTACTAGAGACTGGACCAGGTAACCAACACCAGTACTACTAGAGACTGGACCAGGTAACCAACACCAGTATTACTGGAGACTGGACCAGGTAAACAACACCAGTACCACTAGAGATTGGACCAGGTTACCAACATCAGTACCACTAGAGACTGGACCACTCAACCAACACCAGTACTACTAGAGACTGGACCAGTTAAACAACAACAGTACTACTGGAGACTGGACCAGGTAACCAACACCAGTACTACTGGAGACTGGACCAGGTAACCAACACCAGTACTACTGGAGACTGGACCTGGTAACCAACACCAGTACTACTAGAGACTGGACCAGGTAACCAACACCAGTACAACTGGAGAATGGACCAGGTAACCAACACCAGTACTACTAGAGACTGGACCAGGTAACCAACACCAGTACTACTAGAGACTGGACCAGGTAACCAACACCAGTATTACTGGAGACTGGACCAGGTAACCAACACCAGTACCACTAGAGATTGGACCAGGTTACCAACATCAGTACCACTAGAGACTGGACCATGTAACCAACACCAGTACTACTGGAGACTGGACCAGGTAACCAACACCAGTACTACTAGAGACTGGACCAGGTAACCAACACCAGTATTACTGGAGACTGGACCAGGTAACCAACACAAGTACCACTAGAGACTGGACCACGTAACCAACACAAGTACTACTAGAGACTGGACCAGGTAACCAACACCAGTATTACTGGAGACTGGACCAGGTAACCAACAACAGAATTACTGGAGACTGGACCAGGTAACCAACACCAGTATTACTGGAGACTGGACCAGGTAACCAACACCAGTACAACTGGAGACTGGACCAGGTAACCAACACCAGTACTACTACAGACTGGACCAGGTAACCAACACCAGTACCACTAGAGACTGGACCAGGTAACCAACACCAGTACTACTAGAGACTGGACCAGGTAACCAACACCAGTATTACTGGAGACTGGACCAGGTAACCAACACCAGTACTACTAGAGACTGGACCAGGTAACCACCGCCAGTACCACTAGAGACTGGACCAGGTAACCAACACCAGTACTACTGGAGACTAGACCAGGTAACCAACACCAGTACCACTAGAGACTGGACCAGGTAACCAACACCAGTACTACTAGAGACTGGACCAGGTAACCAACACCAGTATTACTGGAGACTGGACCAGGTAACCAACACCAGTATTACTGGAGACTGGACCAGGTAACCAACACCAGTACCACTAGAGATTGGACCAGGTAACCAACACCAGTACCACTAGAGACTGGACCAGGTAACCAACACCAGTACTACTGGAGACTGGACCAGGTAACCAACACCAGTACTACTAGAGACTGGACCAGGTAACCAACACCAGTATTACTGGAGACTGGACCAGGTAACCAACACCAGTACCACTAGAGACTGGACCACTCAACCAACACCAGTACTACTAGAGACTGGACCAGTTAAACAACACCAGTACTACTGGAGACTGGACCAGGTAACCAACACCAGTACTACTGGAGACTGGACGAGGTAACCAACACCAGTACTACTGGAGACTGGACCTGGTAACCAACACCAGTACTACTAGAGACTGGACCAGGTAACCAACACCAGTACAACTGGAGAATGGACCAGGTAACCAACACCAGTACTACTAGAGACTGGACCAGGTAACCAACACCAGTACTACTAGAGACTGGACCAGGTAACCAACACCAGTATTACTGGAGACTGGACCAGGTAAACAACACCAGTACCACTAGAGATTGGACCAGGTTACCAACATCAGTACCACTAGAGACTGGACCACTCAACCAACACCAGTACTACTAGAGACTGGACCAGTTAAACAACACCAGTACTACTGGAGACTGGACCAGGTAACCAACACCAGTACTACTGGAGACTGGACCAGGTAACCAACACCAGTACTACTGGAGACTGGACCAGGTAACCAACACCAGTACTACTGGAGACTGGACCTGGTAACCAACACCAGTACTACTAGAGACTGGACCAGGTAACCAACACCAGTACAACTGGAGAATGGACCAGGTAACCAACACCAGTACTACTAGAGACTGGACCAGGTAACCAACACCAGTACTACTAGAGACTGGACCAGGTAACCAACACCAGTATTACTGGAGACTGGACCAGGTAACCAACACCAGTACCACTAGAGATTGGACCAGGTTACCAACATCAGTACCACTAGAGACTGGACCATGTAACCAACACCAGTACTACTGGAGACTGGACCAGGTAACCAACACCAGTACTACTAGAGACTGGACCAGGTAACCAACACCAGTATTACTGGAGACTGGACCAGGTAACCAACACAAGTACCACTAGAGACTGGACCACGTAACCAACACAAGTACTACTAGAGACTGGACCAGGTAACCAACACCAGTATTACTGGAGACTGGACCAGGTAACCAACAACAGAATTACTGGAGACTGGACCAGGTAACCAACACCAGTATTACTGGAGACTGGACCAGGTAACCAACACCAGTACAACTGGAGACTGGACCAGGTAACCAACACCAGTACTACTACAGACTGGACCAGGTAACCAACACCAGTACCACTAGAGACTGGACCAGGTAACCAACACCAGTACTACTAGAGACTGGACCAGGTAACCAACACCAGTATTACTGGAGACTGGACCAGGTAACCAACACCAGTACTACTAGAGACTGGACCAGGTAACCACCGCCAGTACCACTAGAGACTGGACCAGGTAACCAACACCAGTACTACTGGAGACTAGACCAGGTAACCAACACCAGTACCACTAGAGATTGAACCAGGTATCCAACACCAGTACCACTAGAGACTGGACCAGGTATCCAACACCAGTACCACTAGAGACTGGACCAGGTATCCAACACCAGTATTACTGGAGACTGGACCAGGTAACAAACACCAGTATTACTGGAGACTGGACCAGGTAACCAACACAAAATTACTGGAGACTGGACCAGGTAACCAACACCAGTATTACTGGAGACTGGACCAGGTAACCAACACCAGTACTACTGGAGACAGGACCAGGTAACCAACACCAGTACTACTAGAGACTGGACCAGGTAACCAACACCAGTATTACTGGAGACTGGACCAGGTAACCAACACCAGTATTACTGGAGACTGGATCATGTAACCAACACCAGTATTACTGGAGACTGGACCAGGTAACCAACACCAGTACTACTAGAGACTGGACCAGGTAACCAACACCATTTCCACTAGAGACTGGACCAGGTAACCAACACCAGTACAACTGGAGACTGGACCAGGTAACCAACACCAGTACAACTGGAGAATGGACCAGGTAACCAACACCAGTACTACTAGAGACTGGACCAGGTAACCAACACCAGTACTACTAGAGACTGGACCAGGTAACCAACACCAGTATTACTGGAGACTGGACCAGGTAAACAACACCAGTACTACTGGAGACTGGACCAGGTAACCAACACCAGTACTACTAGAGACTGGACCAGGTAACCAACACCAGTACAACTGGAGAATGGACCAGGTAACCAACACCAGTACTACTAGAGACTGGACCAGGTAACCAACACCAGTACCACTAGAGACTGGACCACTCAACCAACACCAGTACTACTAGAGACTGGACCAGTTAAACAACACCAGTACTACTGGAGACTGGACCAGGTAACCAACACCAGTACTACTGGAGACTGGACCAGGTAACCAACACCAGTACTACTGGAGACTGGACCTGGTAACCAACACCAGTACTACTAGAGACTGGACCAGGTAACCAACACCAGTACAACTGGAGAATGGACCAGGTAACCAACACCAGTACTACTAGAGACTGGACCAGGTAACCAACACCAGTACTACTAGAGACTGGACCAGGTAACCAACACCAGTATTACTGGAGACTGGACCAGGTAACCAACACCAGTACCACTAGAGATTGGACCACGTAACCAACACCAGTACTACTAGAGACTGGACCAGGTAAACAACACCAGTACTACTGGAGACTGGACCAGGTAACCAACACCAGTACTACTGGAGACTGGACCAGGTAACCAACACCAGTACTACTAGAGACTGGACCAGGTAACCAACACCATTTCCACTAGAGACTGGACCAGGTAACCAACACCAGTACAACTGGAGACTGTACCAGGTAACCAACACCAGTACAACTAGAGATTGAACCAGGTATCCAACACCAGTACCACTAGAGACTGGACCAGGTATCCAACACCAGTACCACTAGAGACTGGACCAGGTATCCAACACCAGTATTACTGGAGACTGGACCAGGTAACAAACACCAGTATTACTGGAGACTGGACCAGGTAACCAACACAAAATTACTGGAGACTGGACCAGGTAACCAACACCAGTATTACTGGAGACTGGACCAGGTAACCAACACCAGTACTACTGGAGACAGGACCAGGTAACCAACACCAGTACTACTAGAGACTGGACCAGGTAACCAACACCAGTATTACTGGAGACTGGACCAGGTAACCAACACCAGTATTACTGGAGACTGGATCATGTAACCAACACCAGTATTACTGGAGACTGGACCAGGTAACCAACACCAGTACTACTAGAGACTGGACCAGGTAACCAACACCATTTCCACTAGAGACTGGACCAGGTAACCAACACCAGTACAACTGGAGACTGGACCAGGTAACCAACACCAGTACAACTGGAGACTGGACCAGGTAACCAACACCAGTACAACTGGAGAATGGACCAGGTAACCAACACCAGTACTACTAGAGACTGGACCAGGTAACCAACACCAGTACTACTAGAGAATGGACCAGGTAACCAACACCAGTACTACTAGAGACTGGACCAGGTAACCAACACCAGTACTACTAGAGACTGGATCAGGTAACCAACACCAGTATTACTGGAGACTGGACCAGGTAAACAACACCAGTACTACTGGAGACTGGACCAGGTAACCAACACCAGTACTACTAGAGACTGGACCAGGTAACCAACACCAGTATTACTGGAGACTGGACCAGGTAACCAACACCAGTACCACTAGAGATTGGACCACGTAACCAACACCAGTACTACTAGAGACTGGACCAGGTAAACAACACCAGTACTACTGGAGACTGGACCAGGTAACCAACACCAGTACTACTGGAGACTGGACCAGGTAACCAACACCAGTACTACTAGAGACTGGACCAGGTAACCAACACCATTTCCACTAGAGACTGGACCAGGTAACCAACACCAGTACAACTGGAGACTGTACCAGGTAACCAACACCAGTACAACTAGAGATTGAACCAGGTATCCAACACCAGTACCACTAGAGACTGGACCAGGTAACCAACACCAGTACCACTAGAGACTGGACCACGTAACCAACACCAGTACTACTAGAGACTGGACCACTTAAACAACACCAGTACTACTGGAGACTGGACCAGGTAAACAACACCAGTACTACTGGAGACTGGACCAGGTAACCAACACCAGTACTACTGGAGACTGGACCAGGTAACCAACACCAGTATTACTGGAGACTGGACCAGGTAACCAACACCAGTACTACTGGAGACAGGACCAGGTAACCAACACCAGTACTACTGGAGACTGGACCAGGTAACCAACACCAGTACCACTAGAGACCGAACCAGGAAACCAACACCAGTACCACTAGAGACCGGACCAGGTATCCAACACCAGTACCACTAGAGACTGGCCCAGATATCCAACACCAGTACCACTAGAGACTGGCCCAGATATCCAACACCAGTATTACTGGAGACTGGACCAGATATCCAACACCAGTATTACTGGAGACTGGACCAGGTAACCAACACCAGTATTACTGGAGACTGGACCAGGTAACCAACACAAGTATTACTGGAGACTGGACCAGATAAACAACACCAGTACTACTGGAGACAGGACCAGGTAACCAACACCAGTACTACTAGAGACTGGACCAGGTAACCAACACCAGTATTACTGGAGACTGGACCAGGTAACCAACACCAGTATTACTGGAGACTGGACCAGGTAACCAACACCAGTACCACTAGAGATTGGACCAGGTAACCAACACCAGTACCACTAGAGACTGGACCAGGTAACCAACACCAGTACTACTGGAGACTGGACCAGGTAACCAACACCAGTACTACTAGAGACTGGACCAGGTAACCAACACCAGTATTACTGGAGACTGGACCAGGTAACCAACACCAGTACCACTAGAGACTGGACCACTCAACCAACACCAGTACTACTAGAGACTGGACCAGTTAAACAACACCAGTACTACTGGAGACTGGACCAGGTAACCAACACCAGTACTACTGGAGACTGGACGAGGTAACCAACACCAGTACTACTGGAGACTGGACCTGGTAACCAACACCAGTACTACTAGAGACTGGACCAGGTAACCAACACCAGTACAACTGGAGAATGGACCAGGTAACCAACACCAGTACTACTAGAGACTGGACCAGGTAACCAACACCAGTACTACTAGAGACTGGACCAGGTAACCAACACCAGTATTACTGGAGACTGGACCAGGTAACCAACACCAGTACCACTAGAGATTGGACCAGGTTACCAACATCAGTACCACTAGAGACTGGACCACTCAACCAACACCAGTACTACTAGAGACTGGACCAGTTAAACAACACCAGTACTACTGGAGACTGGACCAGGTAACCAACACCAGTACTACTGGAGACTGGACCAGGTAACCAACACCAGTACTACTGGAGACTGGACCTGGTAACCAACACCAGTACTACTAGAGACTGGACCAGGTAACCAACACCAGTACAACTGGAGAATGGACCAGGTAACCAACACCAGTACTACTAGAGACTGGACCAGGTAACCAACACCAGTACTACTAGAGACTGGACCAGGTAACCAACACCAGTATTACTGGAGACTGGACCAGGTAACCAACACCAGTACCACTAGAGATTGGACCAGGTTACCAACATCAGTACCACTAGAGACTGGACCATGTAACCAACACCAGTACTACTGGAGACTGGACCAGGTAACCAACACCAGTACTACTAGAGACTGGACCAGGTAACCAACACCAGTATTACTGGAGACTGGACCAGGTAACCAACACAAGTACCACTAGAGACTGGACCACGTAACCAACACAAGTACTACTAGAGACTGGACCAGGTAACCAACACCAGTATTACTGGAGACTGGACCAGGTAACCAACAACAGAATTACTGGAGACTGGACCAGGTAACCAACACCAGTATTACTGGAGACTGGACCAGGTAACCAACACCAGTACAACTGGAGACTGGACCAGGTAACCAACACCAGTACTACTACAGACTGGACCAGGTAACCAACACCAGTACCACTAGAGACTGGACCAGGTAACCAACACCAGTACTACTAGAGACTGGACCAGGTAACCAACACCAGTATTACTGGAGACTGGACCAGGTAACCAACACCAGTACTACTAGAGACTGGACCAGGTAACCACCGCCAGTACAACTAGAGACTGGACCAGGTAACCAACACCAGTACTACTGGAGACTAGACCAGGTAACCAACACCAGTACCACTAGAGATTGAACCAGGTATCCAACACCAGTACCACTAGAGACTGGACCAGGTATCCAACACCAGTACCACTAGAGACTGGACCAGGTATCCAACACCAGTATTACTGGAGACTGGACCAGGTAACAAACACCAGTATTACTGGAGACTGGACCAGGTAACCAACACAAAATTACTGGAGACTGGACCAGGTAACCAACACCAGTATTACTGGAGACTGGACCAGGTAACCAACACCAGTACTACTGGAGACAGGACCAGGTAACCAACACCAGTACTACTAGAGACTGGACCAGGTAACCAACACCAGTATTACTGGAGACTGGACCAGGTAACCAACACCAGTATTACTGGAGACTGGATCATGTAACCAACACCAGTATTACTGGAGACTGGACCAGGTAACCAACACCAGTACTACTAGAGACTGGACCAGGTAACCAACACCATTTCCACTAGAGACTGGACCAGGTAACCAACACCAGTACAACTGGAGACTGGACCAGGTAACCAACACCAGTACAACTGGAGAATGGACCAGGTAACCAACACCAGTACTACTAGAGACTGGACCAGGTAACCAACACCAGTACTACTAGAGACTGGACCAGGTAACCAACACCAGTATTACTGGAGACTGGACCAGGTAAACAACACCAGTACTACTGGAGACTGGACCAGGTAACCAACACCAGTACTACTAGAGACTGGACCAGGTAACCAACACCAGTACAACTGGAGAATGGACCAGGTAACCAACACCAGTACTACTAGAGACTGGACCAGGTAACCAACACCAGTACTACTAGAGACTGGACCAGGTAACCAACACCAGTATTACTGGAGACTGGACCAGGTAACCAACACCAGTACCACTAGAGATTGGACCACGTAACCAACACCAGTACTACTAGAGACTGGACCAGGTAAACAACACCAGTACTACTGGAGACTGGACCAGGTAACCAACACCAGTACTACTGGAGACTGGACCAGGTAACCAACACCAGTACTACTAGAGACTGGACCAGGTAACCAACACCATTTCCACTAGAGACTGGACCAGGTAACCAACACTAGTACAACTGGAGACTGGACCAGGTAACCAACACCAGTACTACTGGAGACTGGACCAGGTAACCAACACCAGTATTACTGGAGACAGGACCAGGTAACCAACACCAGTACTACTGGAGACAGGACCAGGTAACCAACACCAGTACTACTGGAGACTGGACCAGGTAACCAACACCAGTACCACTAGAGACCGAACCAGGAAACCAACACCAGTACCACTAGAGACCGGACCAGGTATCCAACACCAATACCACTAGAGACTGGCCCAGATATCCAACACCAGTATTACTGGAGACTGGACCAGATATCCAACACCAGTATTACTGGAGACTGGACCAGGTAACCAACACCAGTATTACTGGAGACTGGACCAGGTAACCAACACAAGTATTACTGGAGACTGGACCAGATAAACAACTCCAGTACTACTGGAGACAGGACCAGGTAACCAACACCAGTACTACTAGAGACTGGACCAGGTAACCAACACCAGTATTACTGGAGACTGGACCAGGTAACCAACACCAGTACCACTAGAGATTGGACCAGGTAACCAACACCAGTACCACTAGAGACTGGACCAGGTAACCAACACCAGTACTACTGGAGACTGGACCAGGTAACCAACACCAGTACTACTAGAGACTGGACCAGGTAACCAACACCAGTATTACTGGAGACTGGACCAGGTAACCAACACCAGTACCACTAGAGACTGGACCACTCAACCAACACCAGTACTACTAGAGACTGGACCAGTTAAACAACACCAGTACTACTGGAGACTGGACCAGGTAACCAACACCAGTACTACTGGAGACTGGACCAGGTAACCAACACCAGTACTACTGGAGACTGGACCAGGTAACCAACACCAGTACTACTGGAGACTGGACCAGGTAACCAACACCAGTACTACTAGAGACTGGACCAGGTAACCAACACCAGTACAACTGGAGAATGGACCAGGTAACCAACACCAGTACTACTAGAGACTGGACCAGGTAACCAACACCAGTACTACTAGAGACTGGACCAGGTAACCAACACCAGTATTACTGGAGACTGGACCAGGTAACCAACACCAGTACCACTAGAGATTGGACCAGGTTACCAACATCAGTACCACTAGAGACTGGACCACTCAACCAACACCAGTACTACTAGAGACTGGACCAGTTAAACAACACCAGTACTACTGGAGACTGGACCAGGTAACCAACACCAGTACTACTGGAGACTGGACCAGGTAACCAACACCAGTACTACTGGAGACTGGACCTGGTAACCAACACCAGTACTACTAGAGACTGGACCAGGTAACCAACACCAGTACAACTGGAGAATGGACCAGGTAACCAACACCAGTACTACTAGAGACTGGACCAGGTAACCAACACCAGTACCACTAGAGATTGGACCAGGTTACCAACATCAGTACCACTAGAGACTGGACCATGTAACCAACACCAGTACTACTGGAGACTGGACCAGGTAACCAACACCAGTACTACTAGAGACTGGACCAGGTAACCAACACCAGTATTACTGGAGACTGGACCAGGTAACCAACACAAGTACCACTAGAGACTGGACCACGTAACCAACACAAGTACTACTAGAGACTGGACCAGGTAACCAACACCAGTATTACTGGAGACTGGACCAGGTAACCAACAACAGAATTACTGGAGACTGGACCAGGTAACCAACACCAGAATTACTGGAGACTGGACCAGGTAACCAACACCAGTACAACTGGAGACTGGACCAGGTAACCAACACCAGTACTACTACAGACTGGACCAGGTAACCAACACCAGTACCACTAGAGACTGGACCAGGTAAGCAACACCAGTACTACTAGAGACTGGACCAGGTAACCAACACCAGTATTACTGGAGACTGGACCAGGTAACCAACACCAGTACTACTAGAGACTGGACCAGGTAACCACCGCCAGTACCACTAGAGACTGGACCAGGTAACCAACACCAGTACTACTGGAGACTAGACCAGGTAACCAACACCAGTACCACTAGAGATTGAACCAGGTATCCAACACCAGTACCACTAGAGACTGGACCAGGTATCCAACACCAGTACCATAGAGACTGGACCAGGTATCCAACACCAGTATTACTGGAGACTGGACCAGGTAACAAACACCAGTATTACTGGAGACTGGACCAGGTAACCAACACAAAATTACTGGAGACTGGACCAGGTAACCAACACCAGTATTACTGGAGACTGGACCAGGTAACCAACACCAGTACTACTGGAGACAGGACCAGGTAACCAACACCAGTACTACTAGAGACTGGACCAGGTAACCAACACCAGTATTACTGGAGACTGGACCAGGTAACCAACACCAGTACTACTGGAGACTGGACCAGGTAACCAACACCAGTACCACTAGAGACTGGACCAGGTAACCAACACCAATACTACTGGAGACTGGACCAGGGAACCAACACCAGTACTACTGGAGACTGGACCAGGTAACCAACACCAGTACTACTGGAGACTGGACCAGGTAACCAACACCAGTACTACTGGAGACTGGACCAGGTAACCAACACCAGTACTACTGGAGACTGGACCAGGTAACCAACACCAGTACTACTGGAGACTGGACCAGGTAACCAACACCAGTACTACTGTCGACTGGACCAGGTAACCAACACCAGTACAACTGTCGACGGGACCAGGTAACCAACACCAGTACAACTGGAGACTGGACCAGCTAACCAACACCAGTACAACTGGAGACTGGACCAGGTAACCAACACCAGCACCACTAGAGACTGGACCAGGTAACCAACACCAGTACCACTAGAGACTGGACCAGGTAACCAACACCAGTACTACTAGAGACTGGACCAGGTAACCAACACCAGTACCACTAGAGACTGGACCAGGTAACCAACACCAGTACCACTAGACACTGGACCAGGTAACCAACACCAGTACCACTAGAGACTGGACCAGGTAACCACCGCCAGTACCACTAGAGACTGGACCAGGTAACCAACACCAGTACTACTGGAGACTAGACCAGGTAACCAACACCAGTACCACTAGAGACTGAACCAGGTATCCAACACCAGTACCACTAGAGACTGGACCAGGTATCCAACACCAGTACCACTAGAGACTGGACCAGGTATCCAACACCAGTATTACTGGAGACTGGACCAGGTAACCAACACCAGTATTACTGGAGACTGGACCAGGTAACCAACACAAAATTACTGGAGACTGGACCAGGTAACCAACACCAGTATTACTGGAGACTGGACCAGGTAACCAACACCAGTACTACTGGAGACAGGACCAGGTAACCAACACCAGTACTACTAGAGACTGGACCAGGTAACCAACACCAGTATTACTGGAGACTGGACCAGGTAACCAACACCAGTATTACTGGAGACTGGACCAGGTAACCAACACCAGTACAACTGGAGACTGGACCAGGTAACCAACACCAGTACTACTAGAGACTGGACCAGGTAACCAACACCATTTCTACTAGAGACTGGACCAGGTAACCAACACCAGTACAACTGGAGACTGGACCAGGTAACCAACACCAGTACAACTAGAGACTGGACCAGGTAACCACCGCCAGTACCACTAGAGACTGGACCAGGTAACCAACACAAGTATTACTGGAGACTGGACCAGGTAAACAACACCAGTACTACTGGAGACAGGACCAGGTAACCAACACCAGTACTACTAGAGACTGGACCAGGTAACCAACACCAGTATTACTGGAGACTGGACCAGGTAACCAACACCAGTATTACTGGAGACTGGACCAGGTAACCAACACCAGTACAACTGGAGACTGGACCAGGTAACCAACACCAGTACTACTACAGACTGGACCAGGTAACCAACACCAGTACCACTAGAGACTGGACCAGGTAACCAACACCAGTACTACTAGAGACTGGACCAGGTAACCAACACCAGTATTACTGGAGACTGGACCAGGTAACCAACACCAGTACTACTAGAGACTGGACCAGGTAACCACCGCCAGTACCACTAGAGACTGGACAAGGTAACCAACACCAGTACTACTGGAGACTAGACCAGGTAACCAACACCAGTACCACTAGAGATTGAACCAGGTATCCAACACCAGTACCACTAGAGACTGGACCAGGTATCCAACACCAGTACCACTAGAGACTGGACCAGGTATCCAACACCAGTATTACTGGAGACTGGACCAGGTAACAAACACCAGTATTACTGGAGACTGGACCAGGTAACCAACACAAAATTACTGGAGACTGGACCAGGTAACCAACACCAGTATTACTGGAGACTGGACCAGGTAACCAACACCAGTACTACTGGAGACAGGACCAGGTAACCAACACCAGTACTACTAGAGACTGGACCAGGTAACCAACACCAGTATTACTGGAGACTGGACCAGGTAACCAACACCAGTATTACTGGAGACTGGATCATGTAACCAACACCAGTATTACTGGAGACTGGACCAGGTAACCAACACCAGTACTACTAGAGACTGGACCAGGTAACCAACACCATTTCCACTAGAGACTGGACCAGGTAACCAACACCAGTACAACTGGAGACTGGACCAGGTAACCAACACCAGTACAACTGGAGAATGGACCAGGTAACCAACACCAGTACTACTAGAGACTGGACCAGGTAACCAACACCAGTACTACTAGAGACTGGACCAGGTAACCAACACCAGTATTACTGGAGACTGGACCAGGTAAACAACACCAGTACTACTGGAGACTGGACCAGGTAACCAACACCAGTACTACTAGAGACTGGACCAGGTAACCAACACCAGTACAACTGGAGAATGGACCAGGTAACCAACACCAGTACTACTAGAGACTGGACCAGGTAACCAACACCAGTACTACTAGAGACTGGACCAGGTAACCAACACCAGTATTACTGGAGACTGGACCAGGTAACCAACACCAGTACCACTAGAGATTGGACCACGTAACCAACACCAGTACTACTAGAGACTGGACCAGGTAAACAACACCAGTACTACTGGAGACTGGACCAGGTAACCAACACCAGTACTACTGGAGACTGGACCAGGTAACCAACACCAGTACTACTAGAGACTGGACCAGGTAACCAACACCATTTCCACTAGAGACTGGACCAGGTAACCAACACTAGTACAACTGGAGACTGTACCAGGTAACCAACACCAGTACAACTAGAGACTGGACCAGGTAACCAACACCAATACTACTGGAGACTGGACCAGGGAACCAACACCAGTACTAGTGGAGACTGGACCAGGTAACCAACACCAGTACTACTAGAGACTGGACCAGGTAACCAACACCAGTACCACTAGAGACTGGACCACGTAACCAACACCAGTACTACTAGAGACTGGACCACTTAAACAACACCAGTACTACTGGAGACTGGACCAGGTAAACAACACCAGTACTACTGGAGACTGGACCAGGTAACCAACACCAGTACTACTGGAGACTGGACCAGGTAACCAACACCAGTATTACTGGAGACTGGACCAGGTAACCAACACCAGTACTACTGGAGACAGGACCAGGTAACCAACACCAGTACTACTGGAGACTGGACCAGGTAACCAACACCAGTACCACTAGAGACCGAACCAGGAAACCAACACCAGTACCACTAGAGACCGGACCAGGTATCCAACACCAGTACCACTAGAGACTGGCCCAGATATCCAACACCAGTATTACTGGAGACTGGACCAGATATCCAACACCAGTATTACTGGAGACTGGACCAGGTAACCAACACCAGTATTACTGGAGACTGGACCAGGTAACCAACACAAGTATTACTGGAGACTGGACCAGATAAACAACACCAGTACTACTGGAGACAGGACCAGGTAACCAACACCAGTACTACTAGAGACTGGACCAGGTAACCAACACCAGTATTACTGGAGACTGGACCAGGTAACCAACACCAGTACCACTAGAGATTGGACCAGGTAACCAACACCAGTACCACTAGAGACTGGACCAGGTAACCAACACCAGTACTACTGGAGACTGGACCAGGTAACCAACACCAGTACTACTAGAGACTGGACCAGGTAACCAACACCAGTATTACTGGAGACTGGACCAGGTAACCAACACCAGTACCACTAGAGACTGGACCACTCAACCAACACCAGTACTACTAGAGACTGGACCAGTTAAACAACACCAGTACTACTGGAGACTGGACCAGGTAACCAACACCAGTACTACTGGAGACTGGACCAGGTAACCAACACCAGTACTACTGGAGACTGGACCTGGTAACCAACACCAGTACTACTAGAGACTGGACCAGGTAACCAACACCAGTACAACTGGAGAATGGACCAGGTAACCAACACCAGTACTACTAGAGACTGGACCAGGTAACCAACACCAGTACTACTAGAGACTGGACCAGGTAACCAACACCAGTATTACTGGAGACTGGACCAGGTAACCAACACCAGTACCACTAGAGATTGGACCAGGTTACCAACATCAGTACCACTAGAGACTGGACCACTCAACCAACACCAGTACTACTAGAGACTGGACCAGTTAAACAACACCAGTACTACTGGAGACTGGACCAGGTAACCAACACCAGTACTACTGGAGACTGGACCAGGTAACCAACACCAGTACTACTGGAGACTGGACCTGGTAACCAACACCAGTACTACTAGAGACTGGACCAGGTAACCAACACCAGTACAACTGGAGAATGGACCAGGTAACCAACACCAGTACTACTAGAGACTGGACCAGGTAACCAACACCAGTACCACTAGAGATTGGACCAGGTTACCAACATCAGTACCACTAGAGACTGGACCATGTAACCAACACCAGTACTACTGGAGACTGGACCAGGTAACCAACACCAGTACTACTAGAGACTGGACCAGGTAACCAACACCAGTATTACTGGAGACTGGACCAGGTAACCAACACAAGTACCACTAGAGACTGGACCACGTAACCAACACAAGTACTACTAGAGACTGGACCAGGTAACCAACACCAGTATTACTGGAGACTGGACCAGGTAACCAACAACAGAATTACTGGAGACTGGACCAGGTAACCAACACCAGTATTACTGGAGACTGGACCAGGTAACCAACACCAGTACAACTGGAGACTGGACCAGGTAACCAACACCAGTACTACTACAGACTGGACCAGGTAACCAACACCAGTACCACTAGAGACTGGACCAGGTAACCAACACCAGTACTACTAGAGACTGGACCAGGTAACCAACACCAGTATTACTGGAGACTGGACCAGGTAACCAACACCAGTACTACTAGAGACTGGACCAGGTAACCACCGCCAGTACCACTAGAGACTGGACCAGGTAACCAACACCAGTACTACTGGAGACTAGACCAGGTAACCAACACCAGTACCACTAGAGATTGAACCAGGTATCCAACACCAGTACCACTAGAGACTGGACCAGGTATCCAACACCAGTACCACTAGAGACTGGACCAGGTATCCAACACCAGTATTACTGGAGACTGGACCAGGTAACAAACACCAGTATTACTGGAGACTGGACCAGGTAACCAACACAAAATTACTGGAGACTGGACCAGGTAACCAACACCAGTATTACTGGAGACTGGACCAGGTAACCAACACCAGTACTACTAGAGACTGGACCAGGTAACCAACACCAGTATTACTGGAGACTGGATCATGTAACCAACACCAGTATTACTGGAGACTGGACCAGGTAACCAACACCAGTACTACTAGAGACTGGACCAGGTAACCAACACCATTTCCACTAGAGACTGGACCAGGTAACCAACACCAGTACAACTGGAGACTGGACCAGGTAACCAACACCAGTACAACTAGAGACTGGACCAGGTAACCAACACCAATACTACTAGAGACTGGACCAGGTAACCAACACCATTTCCACTAGAGACTGGACCAGGTAACCAACACCAGTACTACTGGAGACTGGACCAGGTAACCAACACCAGTACCACTAGAGACTGGACCAGGTAACCAACACCAATACTACTGGAGACTGGACCAGGGAACCAACACCAGTACTACTGGAGACTGGACCAGGTAACCAACACCAGTACTACTGGAGACTGGACCAGGTAACCAACACCAGTACTACTGGAGACTGGACCAGGTAACCAACACCAGTACTACTGGAGACTGGACCAGGTAACCAACAACAGTATTACTGGAGACTGGACCAGGTAACCAACACCAGTACTACTGTCGACTGGACCAGGTAACCAACACCAGTACAACTGTCGACGGGACCAGGTAACCAACACCAGTACAACTGGAGACTGGACCAGCTAACCAACACCAGTACAACTGGAGACTGGACCAGGTAACCAACACCAGTACCACTAGAGACTGGACCAGGTAACCAACACCAATACCACTAGAGACTGGACCAGGTAACCAACACCAGTACTACTAGAGACTGGACCAGGTAACCAACACCAGTACCACTAGAGACTGGACCAGGTAACCAACACCAGTACCACTAGACACTGGACCAGGTAACCAACACCAGTACCACTAGAGACTGGACCAGGTAACCACCGCCAGTACCACTAGAGACTGGACCAGGTAACCAACACCAGTACTACTGGAGACTAGACCAGGTAACCAACACCAGTACCACTAGAGACTGAACCAGGTATCCAACACCAGTACCACTAGAGACTGGACCAGGTATCCAACACCAGTACCACTAGAGACTGGACCAGGTATCCAACACCAGTATTACTGGAGACTGGACCAGGTAACCAACACCAGTATTACTGGAGACTGGACCAGGTAACCAACACAAAATTACTGGAGACTGGACCAGGTAACCAACACCAGTATTACTGGAGACTGGACCAGGTAACCAACACCAGTACTACTGGAGACAGGACCAGGTAACCAACACCAGTACTACTAGAGACTGGACCAGGTAACCAACACCAGTATTACTGGAGACTGGACCAGGTAACCAACACCAGTACTACTGGAGACTGGACCAGGTAACCAACACCAGTACAACTGGAGACTGGACCAGGTAACCAACACCAGTACTACTAGAGACTGGACCAGGTAACCAACACCATTTCTACTAGAGACTGGACCAGGTAACCAACACCAGTACAACTGGAGACTGGACCAGGTAACCAACACCAGTACAACTAGAGACTGGACCAGGTAACCACCGCCAGTACCACTAGAGACTGGACCAGGTAACCAACACAAGTATTACTGGAGACTGGACCAGGTAAACAACACCAGTACTACTGGAGACAGGACCAGGTAACCAACACCAGTACTACTAGAGACTGGACCAGGTAACCAACACCAGTATTACTGGACACTGGACCAGGTAACCAACACCAGTATTACTGGAGACTGGACCAGGTAACCAACACCAGTACCACTAGAGATTGGACCAGGTAACCAACACCAGTACTACTGGAGACTGGACCAGGTAACCAACACCAGTACTACTAGAGACTGGACCAGGTAACCAACACCAGTACTACTAGAGACTGGACCAGGTAACCAACACCAGTATTACTGGAGACTGGACCAGGTAACCAACACCAGTACCACTAGAGACTGGACCACTCAACCAACACCAGTATTACTAGAGACTGGACCAGTTAAACAACACCAGTACTACTGGAGACTGGACCAGGTAACCAACACCAGTACTACTGGAGACTGGACCAGGTAACCAACATCAGTACCACTAGAGACTGGACCACTCAACCAACACCAGTACTACTAGAGACTGGACCAGTTAAACAACACCAGTACTACTGGAGACTGGACCAGGTAACCAACACCAGTACTACTGGAGACTGGACCAGTTAAACAACACCAGTACTACTGGAGACTGGACCAGGTAACCAACACCAGTACTACTGGAGACTGGACCAGGTAACCAACACCAGTACTACTGGAGACTGGACCTGGTAACCAACACCAGTACTACTAGAGACTGGACCAGGTAACCAACACCAGTACAACTGGAGAATGGACCAGGTAACCAACACCAGTACTACTAGAGACTGGACCAGGTAACCAACACCAGTACTACTAGAGACTGGACCAGGTAACCAACACCAGTATTACTGGAGACTGGACCAGGTAACCAACACCAGTACCACTAGAGATTGGACCAGGTTACCAACATCAGTACCACTAGAGACTGGACCATGTAACCAACACCAGTACTACTGGAGACTGGACCAGGTAACCAACACCAGTACTACTAGAGACTGGACCAGGTAACCAACACCAGTATTACTGGAGACTGGACCAGGTAACCAACACAAGTACCACTAGAGACTGGACCACGTAACCAACACAAGTACTACTAGAGACTGGACCAGGTAACCAACACCAGTACTACTGGAGACTAGACCAGGTAACCAACACCAGTATTACTGGAGACTGGATCATGTAACCAACACCAGTATTACTGGAGACTGGACCAGGTAACCAACACCAGTACTACTAGAGACTGGACCAGGTAACCAACACCATTTCCACTAGAGACTGGACCAGGTAACCAACACCAGTACAACTGGAGACTGGACAAGGTAACCAACACCAGTACAACTGGAGAATGGACCAGGTAACCAACACCAGTACTACTAGAGACTGGACCAGGTAACCAACACCAGTACTACTAGAGACTGGACCAGGTAACCAACACCAGTATTACTGGAGACTGGACCAGGTAAACAACACCAGTACTACTGGAGACTGGACCAGGTAACCAACACCAGTACTACTAGAGACTGGACCAGGTAACCAACACCAGTACAACTGGAGAATGGACCAGGTAACCAACACCAGTACTACTAGAGACTGGACCAGGTAACCAACACCAGTACTACTAGAGACTGGACCAGGTAACCAACACCAGTATTACTGGAGACTGGACCAGGTAACCAACACCAGTACCACTAGAGATTGGACCACGTAACCAACACCAGTACTACTAGAGACTGGACCAGGTAACCAACACCAGTATTACTGGAGACTGGACCAGGTAACCAACACCAGTACCACTAGAGATTGGACCAGGTTACCAACATCAGTACCACTAGAGACTGGACCATGTAACCAACACCAGTACTACTGGAGACTGGACCAGGTAACCAACACCAGTACTACTAGAGACTGGACCAGGTAACCAACACCAGTATTACTGGAGACTGGACCAGGTAACCAACACAAGTACCACTAGAGACTGGACCACGTAACCAACACAAGTACTACTAGAGACTGGACCAGGTAACCAACACCAGTACTACTGGAGACTAGACCAGGTAACCAACACCAGTATTACTGGAGACTGGATCATGTAACCAACACCAGTATTACTGGAGACTGGACCAGGTAACCAACACCAGTACTACTAGAGACTGGACCAGGTAACCAACACCATTTCCACTAGAGACTGGACCAGGTAACCAACACCAGTACAACTGGAGACTGGACAAGGTAACCAACACCAGTACAACTGGAGAATGGACCAGGTAACCAACACCAGTACTACTAGAGACTGGACCAGGTAACCAACACCAGTACTACTAGAGACTGGACCAGGTAACCAACACCAGTATTACTGGAGACTGGACCAGGTAAACAACACCAGTACTACTGGAGACTGGACCAGGTAACCAACACCAGTACTACTAGAGACTGGACCAGGTAACCAACACCAGTACAACTGGAGAATGGACCAGGTAACCAACACCAGTACTACTAGAGACTGGACCAGGTAACCAACACCAGTACTACTAGAGACTGGACCAGGTAACCAACACCAGTATTACTGGAGACTGGACCAGGTAACCAACACCAGTACCACTAGAGATTGGACCACGTAACCAACACCAGTACTACTAGAGACTGGACCAGGTAAACAACACCAGTACTACTGGAGACTGGACCAGGTAACCAACACCAGTACTACTGGAGACTGGACCAGGTAACCAACACCAGTACTACTAGAGACTGGACCAGGTAACCAACACCATTTCCACTAGAGACTGGACCAGGTAACCAACACCAGTACAACTGGAGACTGTACCAGGTAACCAACACCAGTAGAACTAGAGACTGGACCAGGTAACCAACACCAATACTACTGGAGACTGGACCAGGGAACCAACACCAGTACTACTGGAGACTGGACCAGGTAACCAACACCAGTACTACTAGAGACTGGACCAGGTAACCAACACCAGTACCACTAGAGACTGGACCACGTAACCAACACCAGTACTACTAGAGACTGGACCACTTAAACAACACCAGTACTACTGGAGACTGGACCAGGTAAACAACACCAGTACTACTGGAGACTGGACCAGGTAACCAACACCAGTACTACTGGAGACTGGACCAGGTAACCAACACCAGTATTACTGGAGACTGGACCAGGTAACCAACACCAGTACTACTGGAGACAGGACCAGGTAACCAACACCAGTACTACTGGAGACTGGACCAGGTAACCAACACCAGTACCACTAGAGACCGAACCAGGAAACCAACACCAGTACCACTAGAGACCGGACCAGGTATCCAACACCAGTACCACTAGAGACTGGCCCAGATATCCAACACCAGTATTACTGGAGACTGGACCAGATATCCAACACCAGTATTACTGGAGACTGGACCAGGTAACCAACACCAGTATTACTGGAGACTGGACCAGGTAACCAACACAAGTATTACTGGAGACTGGACCAGATAAACAACACCAGTACTACTGGAGACAGGACCAGGTAACCAACACCAGTACTACTAGAGACTGGACCAGGTAACCAACACCAGTATTACTGGAGACTGGACCAGGTAACCAACACCAGTATTACTGGAGACTGGACCAGGTAACCAACACCAGTACCACTAGAGATTGGACCAGGTAACCAACACCAGTACCACTAGAGACTGGACCAGGTAACCAACACCAGTACTACTGGAGACTGGACCAGGTAACCAACACCAGTACTACTAGAGACTGGACCAGGTAACCAACACCAGTATTACTGGAGACTGGACCAGGTAACCAACACCAGTACCACTAGAGACTGGACCACTCAACCAACACCAGTACTACTAGAGACTGGACCAGTTAAACAACACCAGTACTACTGGAGACTGGACCAGGTAACCAACACCAGTACTACTGGAGACTGGACCAGGTAACCAACACCAGTACTACTGGAGACTGGACCTGGTAACCAACACCAGTACTACTAGAGACTGGACCAGGTAACCAACACCAGTACAACTGGAGAATGGACCAGGTAACCAACACCAGTACTACTAGAGACTGGACCAGGTAACCAACACCAGTACTACTAGAGACTGGACCAGGTAACCAACACCAGTATTACTGGAGACTGGACCAGGTAACCAACACCAGTACCACTAGAGATTGGACCAGGTTACCAACATCAGTACCACTAGAGACTGGACCACTCAACCAACACCAGTACTACTAGAGACTGGACCAGTTAAACAACACCAGTACTACTGGAGACTGGACCAGGTAACCAACACCAGTACTACTGGAGACTGGACCAGGTAACCAACACCAGTACTACTGGAGACTGGACCTGGTAACCAACACCAGTACTACTAGAGACTGGACCAGGTAACCAACACCAGTACAACTGGAGAATGGACCAGGTAACCAACACCAGTACTACTAGAGACTGGACCAGGTAACCAACACCAGTACCACTAGAGATTGGACCAGGTTACCAACATCAGTACCACTAGAGACTGGACCATGTAACCAACACCAGTACTACTGGAGACTGGACCAGGTAACCAACACCAGTACTACTAGAGACTGGACCAGGTAACCAACACCATTTCCACTAGAGACTGGACCAGGTAACCAACACCAGTACCACTAGAGACTGGACCAGGTAACCAACACCAGTACCACTAGAGACTGGACCAGGTAACCAACACCAGTACTACTAGAGACTGGACCAGGTAACCAACACCAGTACCACTAGAGACTGGACCAGGTAACCAACACCAGTACCACTAGACACTGGACCAGGTAACCAACACCAGTACCACTAGAGACTGGACCAGGTAACCACCGCCAGTACCACTAGAGACTGGACCAGGTAACCAACACCAGTACTACTGGAGACTAGACCAGGTAACCAACACCAGTACCACTAGAGACTGAACCAGGTATCCAACACCAGTACCACTAGAGACTGGACCAGGTATCCAACACCAGTACCACTAGAGACTGGACCAGGTATCCAACACCAGTATTACTGGAGACTGGACCAGGTAACCAACACCAGTATTACTGGAGACTGGACCAGGTAACCAACACAAAATTACTGGAGACTGGACCAGGTAACCAACACCAGTATTACTGGAGACTGGACCAGGTAACCAACACCAGTACTACTGGAGACAGGACCAGGTAACCAACACCAGTACTACTAGAGACTGGACCAGGTAACCAACACCAGTATTACTGGATACTGGACCAGGTAACCAACACCAGTATTACTGGAGACTGGACCAGGTAACCAACACCAGTACAACTGGAGACTGGACCAGGTAACCAACACCAGTACTACTAGAGACTGGACCAGGTAACCAACACCATTTCTACTAGAGACTGGACCAGGTAACCAACACCAGTACAACTGGAGACTGGACCAGGTAACCAACACCAGTACAACTAGAGACTGGACCAGGTAACCACCGCCAGTACCACTAGAGACTGGACCAGGTAACCAACACAAGTATTACTGGAGACTGGACCAGGTAAACAACACCAGTACTACTGGAGACAGGACCAGGTAACCAACACCAGTACTACTAGAGACTGGACCAGGTAACCAACACCAGTATTACTGGACACTGGACCAGGTAACCAACACCAGTATTACTGGAGACTGGACCAGGTAACCAACACCAGTACCACTAGAGATTGGACCAGGTAACCAACACCAGTACTACTGGAGACTGGACCAGGTAACCAACACCAGTACTACTAGAGACTGGACCAGGTAACCAACACCAGTACTACTAGAGACTGGACCAGGTAACCAACACCAGTATTACTGGAGACTGGACCAGGTAACCAACACCAGTACCACTAGAGACTGGACCACTCAACCAACACCAGTACTACTAGAGACTGGACCAGTTAAACAACACCAGTACTACTGGAGACTGGACCAGGTAACCAACACCAGTACTACTGGAGACTGGACCAGGTAACCAACATCAGTACCACTAGAGACTGGACCACTCAACCAACACCAGTACTACTAGAGACTGGACCAGTTAAACAACACCAGTACTACTGGAGACTGGACCAGGTAACCAACACCAGTACTACTGGAGACTGGACCAGTTAAACAACACCAGTACTACTGGAGACTGGACCAGGTAACCAACACCAGTACTACTGGAGACTGGACCAGGTAACCAACACCAGTACTACTGGAGACTGGACCTGGTAACCAACACCAGTACTACTAGAGACTGGACCAGGTAACCAACACCAGTACAACTGGAGAATGGACCAGGTAACCAACACCAGTACTACTAGAGACTGGACCAGGTAACCAACACCAGTACTACTAGAGACTGGACCAGGTAACCAACACCAGTATTACTGGAGACTGGACCAGGTAACCAACACCAGTACCACTAGAGATTGGACCAGGTTACCAACATCAGTACCACTAGAGACTGGACCATGTAACCAACACCAGTACTACTGGAGACTGGACCAGGTAACCAACACCAGTACTACTAGAGACTGGACCAGGTAACCAACACCAGTATTACTGGAGACTGGACCAGGTAACCAACACAAGTACCACTAGAGACTGGACCACGTAACCAACACAAGTACTACTAGAGACTGGACCAGGTAACCAACACCAGTACTACTGGAGACTAGACCAGGTAACCAACACCAGTATTACTGGAGACTGGATCATGTAACCAACACCAGTATTACTGGAGACTGGATCAGGTAACCAACACCAGTACTACTAGAGACTGGACCAGGTAACCAACACCATTTCCACTAGAGACTGGACCAGGTAACCAACACCAGTACAACTGGAGACTGGACCAGGTAACCAACACCAGTACAACTGGAGAATGGACCAGGTAACCAACACCAGTACTACTAGAGACTGGACCAGGTAACCAACACCAGTACTACTAGAGACTGGACCAGGTAACCAACACCAGTATTACTGGAGACTGGACCAGGTAAACAACACCAGTACTACTGGAGACTGGACCAGGTAACCAACACCAGTACTACTAGAGACTGGACCAGGTAACCAACACCAGTACAACTGGAGAATGGACCAGGTAACCAACACCAGTACTACTAGAGACTGGACCAGGTAACCAACACCAGTACTACTAGAGACTGGACCAGGTAACCAACACCAGTATTACTGGAGACTGGACCAGGTAACCAACACCAGTACCACTAGAGATTGGACCACGTAACCAACACCAGTACTACTAGAGACTGGACCAGGTAAACAACACCAGTACTACTGGAGACTGGACCAGGTAACCAACACCAGTACTACTGGAGACTGGACCAGGTAACCAACACCAGTACTACTAGAGACTGGACCAGGTAACCAACACCATTTCCACTAGAGACTGGACCAGGTAACCAACACCAGTACAACTGGAGACTGTACCAGGTAACCAACACCAGTAGAACTAGAGACTGGACCAGGTAACCAACACCAATACTACTGGAGACTGGACCAGGGAACCAACACCAGTACTACTGGAGACTGGACCAGGTAACCAACACCAGTACTACTAGAGACTGGACCAGGTAACCAACACCAGTACCACTAGAGACTGGACCACGTAACCAACACCAGTACTACTAGAGACTGGACCACTTAAACAACACCAGTACTACTGGAGACTGGACCAGGTAAACAACACCAGTACTACTGGAGACTGGACCAGGTAACCAACACCAGTACTACTGGAGACTGGACCAGGTAACCAACACCAGTATTACTGGAGACTGGACCAGGTAACCAACACCAGTACTACTGGAGACAGGACCAGGTAACCAACACCAGTACTACTGGAGACTGGACCAGGTAACCAACACCAGTACCACTAGAGACCGAACCAGGAAACCAACACCAGTACCACTAGAGACCGGACCAGGTATCCAACACCAGTACCACTAGAGACTGGCCCAGATATCCAACACCAGTATTACTGGAGACTGGACCAGATATCCAACACCAGTATTACTGGAGACTGGACCAGGTAACCAACACCAGTATTACTGGAGACTGGACCAGGTAACCAACACAAGTATTACTGGAGACTGGACCAGATAAACAACACCAGTACTACTGGAGACAGGACCAGGTAACCAACACCAGTACTACTAGAGACTGGACCAGGTAACCAACACCAGTATTACTGGAGACTGGACCAGGTAACCAACACCAGTATTACTGGAGACTGGACCAGGTAACCAACACCAGTACCACTAGAGATTGGACCAGGTAACCAACACCAGTACCACTAGAGACTGGACCAGGTAACCAACACCAGTACTACTGGAGACTGGACCAGGTAACCAACACCAGTACTACTAGAGACTGGACCAGGTAACCAACACCAGTATTACTGGAGACTGGACCAGGTAACCAACACCAGTACCACTAGAGACTGGACCACTCAACCAACACCAGTACTACTAGAGACTGGACCAGTTAAACAACACCAGTACTACTGGAGACTGGACCAGGTAACCAACACCAGTACTACTGGAGACTGGACCAGGTAACCAACACCAGTACTACTGGAGACTGGACCTGGTAACCAACACCAGTACTACTAGAGACTGGACCAGGTAACCAACACCAGTACAACTGGAGAATGGACCAGGTAACCAACACCAGTACTACTAGAGACTGGACCAGGTAACCAACACCAGTACTACTAGAGACTGGACCAGGTAACCAACACCAGTATTACTGGAGACTGGACCAGGTAACCAACACCAGTACCACTAGAGATTGGACCAGGTTACCAACATCAGTACCACTAGAGACTGGACCACTCAACCAACACCAGTACTACTAGAGACTGGACCAGTTAAACAACACCAGTACTACTGGAGACTGGACCAGGTAACCAACACCAGTACTACTGGAGACTGGACCAGGTAACCAACACCAGTACTACTGGAGACTGGACCTGGTAACCAACACCAGTACTACTAGAGACTGGACCAGGTAACCAACACCAGTACAACTGGAGAATGGACCAGGTAACCAACACCAGTACTACTAGAGACTGGACCAGGTAACCAACACCAGTACCACTAGAGATTGGACCAGGTTACCAACATCAGTACCACTAGAGACTGGACCATGTAACCAACACCAGTACTACTGGAGACTGGACCAGGTAACCAACACCAGTACTACTAGAGACTGGACCAGGTAACCAACACCAGTATTACTGGAGACTGGACCAGGTAACCAACACAAGTACCACTAGAGACTGGACCACGTAACCAACACAAGTACTACTAGAGACTGGACCAGGTAACCAACACCAGTATTACTGGAGACTGGACCAGGTAACCAACAACAGAATTACTGGAGACTGGACCAGGTAACCAACACCAGTATTACTGGAGACTGGACCAGGTAACCAACACCAGTACAACTGGAGACTGGACCAGGTAACCAACACCAGTACTACTACAGACTGGACCAGGTAACCAACACCAGTACCACTAGAGACTGGACCAGGTAACCAACACCAGTACTATTAGAGACTGGACCAGGTAACCAACACCAGTATTACTGGAGACTGGACCAGGTAACCAACACCAGTACTACTAGAGACTGGACCAGGTAACCACCGCCAGTACCACTAGAGACTGGACCAGGTAACCAACACCAGTACTACTGGAGACTAGACCAGGTAACCAACACCAGTACCACTAGAGATTGAACCAGGTATCCAACACCAGTACCACTAGAGACTGGACCAGGTATCCAACACCAGTACCACTAGAGACTGGACCAGGTATCCAACACCAGTATTACTGGAGACTGGACCAGGTAACAAACACCAGTATTACTGGAGACTGGACCAGGTAACCAACACAAAATTACTGGAGACTGGACCAGGTAACCAACACCAGTATTACTGGAGACTGGACCAGGTAACCAACACCAGTACTACTGGAGACAGGACCAGGTAACCAACACCAGTACTACTAGAGACTGGACCAGGTAACCAACACCAGTATTACTGGAGACTGGACCAGGTAACCAACACCAGTATTACTGGAGACTGGATCATGTAACCAACACCAGTATTACTGGAGACTGGACCAGGTAACCAACACCAGTACTACTAGAGACTGGACCAGGTAACCAACACCATTTCCACTAGAGACTGGACCAGGTAACCAACACCAGTACAACTGGAGACTTGACCAGGTAACCAACACCAGTACAACTAGAGACTGGACCAGGTAACCAACACCAATACTACTAGAGACTGGACCAGGTAACCAACACCATTTCCACTAGAGACTGGACCAGGTAACCAACACCAGTACTACTGGAGACTGGACCAGGTAACCAACACCAGTACCACTAGAGACTGGACCAGGTAACCAACACCAATACTACTGGAGACTGGACCAGGGAACCAACACCAGTACTACTGGAGACTGGACCAGGTAACCAACACCAGTACTACTGGAGACTGGACCAGGTAACCAACACCAGTACTACTGGAGACTGGACCAGGTAACCAACACCAGTACTACTGGAGACTGGACCAGGTAACCAACAACAGTATTACTGGAGACTGGACCAGGTAACCAACACCAGTACTACTGTCGACTGGACCAGGTAACCAACACCAGTACAACTGTCGACGGGACCAGGTAACCAACACCAGTACAACTGGAGACTGGACCAGCTAACCAACACCAGTACAACTGGAGACTGGACCAGGTAACCAACACCAGTACCACTAGAGACTGGACCAGGTAACCAACACCAGTACCACTAGAGACTGGACCAGGTAACCAACACCAGTACTACTAGAGACTGGACCAGGTAACCAACACCAGTACCACTAGAGACTGGACCAGGTAACCAACACCAGTACCACTAGACACTGGACCAGGTAACCAACACCAGTACCACTAGAGACTGGACCAGGTAACCACCGCCAGTACCACTAGAGACTGGACCAGGTAACCAACACCAGTACTACTGGAGACTAGACCAGGTAACCAACACCAGTACCACTAGAGACTGAACCAGGTATCCAACACCAGTACCACTAGAGACTGGACCAGGTATCCAACACCAGTACCACTAGAGACTGGACCAGGTATCCAACACCAGTATTACTGGAGACTGGACCAGGTAACCAACACCAGTATTACTGGAGACTGGACCAGGTAACCAACACAAAATTACTGGAGACTGGACCAGGTAACCAACACCAGTATTACTGGAGACTGGACCAGGTAACCAACACCAGTACTACTGGAGACAGGACCAGGTAACCAACACCAGTACTACTAGAGACTGGACCAGGTAACCAACACCAGTATTACTGGAGACTGGACCAGGTAACCAACACCAGTATTACTGGAGACTGGACCAGGTAACCAACACCAGTACAACTGGAGACTGGACCAGGTAACCAACACCAGTACTACTAGAGACTGGACCAGGTAACCAACACCATTTCCACTAGAGACTGGACCAGGTAACCAACACCAGTACAACTGGAGACTGGACCAGGTAACCAACACCAGTACAACTAGAGACTGGACCAGGTAACCACCGCCAGTACCACTAGAGACTGGACCAGGTAACCAACACAAGTATTACTGGAGACTGGACCAGGTAAACAACACCAGTACTACTGGAGACAGGACCAGGTAACCAACACCAGTACTACTAGAGACTGGACCAGGTAACCAACACCAGTATTACTGGACACTGGACCAGGTAACCAACACCAGTATTACTGGAGACTGGACCAGGTAACCAACACCAGTACCACTAGAGATTGGACCAGGTAACCAACACCAGTACTACTGGAGACTGGACCAGGTAACCAACACCAGTACTACTAGAGACTGGACCAGGTAACCAACACCAGTACTACTAGAGACTGGACCAGGTAACCAACATCAGTATTACTGGAGACTGGACCAGGTAACCAACACCAGTACCACTAGAGACTGGACCACTCAACCAACACCAGTACTACTAGAGACTGGAGCAGTTAAACAACACCAGTACTACTGGAGACTGGACCAGTTAACCAACACCAGTACTACTGGAGACTGGACCAGGTAACCAACATCAGTACCACTAGAGACTGGACCACTCAACCAACACCAGTACTACTAGAGACTGGACCAGTTAAACAACACCAGTACTACTGGAGACTGGACCAGGTAACCAACACCAGTACTACTGGAGACTGGACCAGTTAAACAACACCAGTACTACTGGAGACTGGACCAGGTAACCAACACCAGTACTACTGGAGACTGGACCAGGTAACCAACACCAGTACTACTGGAGACTGGACCTGGTAACCAACACCAGTACTACTAGAGACTGGACCAGGTAACCAACACCAGTACAACTGGAGAATGGACCAGGTAACCAACACCAGTACTACTAGAGACTGGACCAGGTAACCAACACCAGTACTACTAGAGACTGGACCAGGTAACCAACACCAGTATTACTGGAGACTGGACCAGGTAACCAACACCAGTACCACTAGAGATTGGACCAGGTTACCAACATCAGTACCACTAGAGACTGGACCATGTAACCAACACCAGTACTACTGGAGACTGGACCAGGTAACCAACACCAGTACTACTAGAGACTGGACCAGGTAACCAACACCAGTATTACTGGAGACTGGACCAGGTAACCAACACAAGTACCACTAGAGACTGGACCACGTAACCAACACAAGTACTACTAGAGACTGGACCAGGTAACCAACACCAGTATTACTGGAGACTGGACCAGGTAACCAACAACAGAATTACTGGAGACTGGACCAGGTAACCAACACCAGTATTACTGGAGACTGGACCAGGTAACCAACACCAGTACAACTGGAGACTGGACCAGGTAACCAACACCAGTACTACTACAGACTGGACCAGGTAACCAACACCAGTACCACTAGAGACTGGACCAGGTAACCAACACCAGTACTACTAGAGACTGGACCAGGTAACCAACACCAGTATTACTGGAGACTGGACCAGGTAACCAACACCAGTACTACTAGAGACTGGACCAGGTAACCACCACCAGTACCACTAGAGACTGGACCAGGTAACCAACACCAGTACTACTGGAGACTAGACCAGGTAACCAACACCAGTACCACTAGAGATTGAACCAGGTATCCAACACCAGTACCACTAGAGACTGGACCAGGTATCCAACACCAGTACCACTAGAGACTGGACCAGGTATCCAACACCAGTATTACTGGAGACTGGACCAGGTAACCAACACCAGTATTACTGGAGACTGGACCAGGTAACCAACACAAAATTACTGGAGACTGGACCAGGTAACCAACACCAGTATTACTGGAGACTGGACCAGGTAACCAACACCAGTACTACTGGAGACAGGACCAGGTAACCAACACCAGTACTACTAGAGACT
Organism: Salmo salar; assembly: GCF_965601325.2. NCBI lineage: Eukaryota > Metazoa > Chordata > Actinopteri > Salmoniformes > Salmonidae > Salmo > Salmo salar. The sequence continues at coordinate 44,457,234 of NC_138308.1, forward strand.
GGACCAGGTAACCAAAACCAGTATTACTAGAGACTGGACCAGGTAACCAACACCAGTATTACTGGAGACTGGATCATGTAACCAACACCAGTATTACTGGAGACTGGACCAGGTAACCAACACCAGTACTACTAGAGACTGGACCAGGTAACCAACACCATTTCCACTAGAGACTGGACCAGGTAACCAACACCAGTACAACTGGAGACTGGACCAGGTAACCAACACCAGTACAACTAGAGACTGGACCAGGTAACCAACACCAATACTACTAGAGACTGGACCAGGTAACCAACACCATTTCCACTAGAGACTGGACCAGGTAACCAACACCAGTACTACTGGAGACTGGACCAGGTAACCAACACCAGTACCACTAGAGACTGGACCAGGTAACCAACACCAATACTACTGGAGACTGGACCAGGGAACCAACACCAGTACTACTGGAGACTGGACCAGGTAACCAACACCAGTACTACTGGAGACTGGACCAGGTAACCAACACCAGTACTACTGGAGACTGGACCAGGTAACCAACACCAGTACTACTGGAGACTGGACCAGGTAACCAACAACAGTATTACTGGAGACTGGACCAGGTAACCAACACCAGTACTACTGTCGACTGGACCTGGTAACCAACACCAGTACTACTGTCGACTGGACCTGGTAACCAACACCAGTACAACTGGAGACTGGACCAGGTAACCAACACCAGTACAACTGGAGACTGGTCCAGGTAACCAACACCAGTACCACTAGAGACTGGACCAGGTAACCAACACCAGTACCACTAGAGACTGGACCAGGTAACCAACACCAGTACTACTAGAGACTGGACCAGGTAACCAACACCAGTACCACTAGAGACTGGACCAGGTAACCAACACCAGTACCACTAGACACTGGACCAGGTAACCAACACCAGTACCACTAGAGACTGGACCAGGTAACCACCGCCAGTACCACTAGAGACTGGACCAGGTAACCAACACCAGTACTACTGGAGACTAGACCAGGTAACCAACACCAGTACCACTAGAGACTGAACCAGGTATCCAACACCAGTACCACTAGAGACTGGACCAGGTATCCAACACCAGTACCACTAGAGACTGGACCAGGTATCCAACACCAGTATTACTGGAGACTGGACCAGGTAACCAACACCAGTATTACTGGAGACTGGACCAGGTAACCAACACAAAATTACTGGAGACTGGACCAGGTAACCAACACCAGTATTACTGGAGACTGGACCAGGTAACCAACACCAGTACTACTGGAGACAGGACCAGGTAACCAACACCAGTACTACTAGAGACTGGACCAGGTAACCAACACCAGTCTTACTGGAGACTGGACCAGGTAACCAACACCAGTATTACTGGAGACTGGACCAGGTAACCAACACCAGTACAACTGGAGACTGGACCAGGTAACCAACACCAGTACTACTAGAGACTGGACCAGGTAACCAACACCATTTCCACTAGAGACTGGACCAGGTAACCAACACCAGTACAACTGGAGACTGGACCAGGTAACCAACACCAGTACAACTAGAGACTGGACCAGGTAACCAACACCAATACTACTGGAGACTGGACCAGGGAACCAACACCAGTACTACTGGAGACTGGACCAGGTAACCAACACCAGTACTACTGGAGACTGGACCAGGTAACCAACACCAGTACAACTAGAGACTGGACCAGGTAACCAACACCAATACTACTGGAGACTGGACCAGGTAACCAACACCAGTACTACTGGAGACTGGACCAGGTAACCAACACCAGTACTACTGGAGACTGGACCAGGTAACCAACACCAGTATTACTGGAGACTGGACCAGGTAACCAACACCAGTACTACTGGAGACAGGACAAGGTAACCAACACCAGTACTACTGGAGACTGGACCATATAACCAACACCAGTACCACTAGAGACCGAACCAGGAAACCAACACCAGTACCACTAGAGACCGGACCAGGTATCCAACACCAGTACCACTAGAGACTGGACCAGGTAACCAACACCAGTCTTACTGGAGACTGGACCAGGTAACCAACACCAGTATTACTGGAGACTGGACCAGGTAACCAACACCAGTACTACTGGAGACAGGACCAGGTAACCAACACCAGTACTACTAGAGACTGGACCAGGTAACCAACACCAGTCTTACTGGAGACTGGACCAGGTAACCAACACCAGTATTACTGGAGACTGGACCAGGTAACCAACACCAGTACAACTGGAGACTGGACCAGGTAACCAACACCAGTACTACTAGAGACTGGACCAGGTAACCAACACCATTTCCACTAGAGACTGGACCAGGTAACCAACACCAGTACAACTGGAGACTGGACCAGGTAACCAACACCAGTACAACTAGAGACTGGACCAGGTAACCAACACCAATACTACTGGAGACTGGACCAGGGAACCAACACCAGTACTACTGGAGACTGGACCAGGTAACCAACACCAGTACTACTGGAGACTGGACCAGGTAACCAACACCAGTACAACTAGAGACTGGACCAGGTAACCAACACCAATACTACTGGAGACTGGACCAGGTAACCAACACCAGTACTACTGGAGACTGGACCAGGTAACCAACACCAGTACTACTGGAGACTGGACCAGGTAACCAACACCAGTATTACTGGAGACTGGACCAGGTAACCAACACCAGTACTACTGGAGACAGGACAAGGTAACCAACACCAGTACTACTGGAGACTGGACCATATAACCAACACCAGTACCACTAGAGACCGAACCAGGAAACCAACACCAGTACCACTAGAGACCGGACCAGGTATCCAACACCAGTACCACTAGAGACTGGCCCAGATATCCAACACCAGTATTACTGGAGACTGGACCAGATATCCAACACCAGTATTACTGGAGACTGGACCAGGTAACCAACACCAGTATTACTGGAGACTGGACCAGGTAACCAACACCAGTATTACTGGAGACTGGACCAGGTAAACAACACCAGTACTACTGGAGACTGGACCAGGTAACCAACACCAGTACTACTAGAGACTGGACCAGGTAACCAACACCAGTACAACTGGAGAATGGACCAGGTAACCAACACCAGTACTACTAGAGACTGGACCAGGTAACCAACACCAGTACTACTAGAGACTGGACCAGGTAACCAACACCAGTATTACTGGAGACTGGACCAGGTAACCAACACCAGTACCACTAGAGATTGGACCAGGTAACCAACACCAGTACCACTAGAGACTGGACCAGGTAACCAACACCAGTACTACTGGAGACTGGACCAGGTAACCAACACCAGTACTACTAGAGACTGGACCAGGTAACCAACACCAGTACTACTGGAGACTGGACCAGATAACCAACACCAGTACCACTAGAGACCGAACCAGGAAACCAACACCAGTACCACTAGAGACCGGACCAGGTATCCAACACCAGTACCACTAGAGACTGGCCCAGATATCCAACACCAGTATTACTGGAGACTGGACCAGATATCCAACACCAGTATTACTGGAGACTGGACCAGGTAACCAACACCAGTATTACTGGAGACTGGACCAGGTAACCAACACCAGTATTACTGGAGACTGGACCAGGTAAACAACACCAGTACTACTGGAGACTGGACCAGGTAACCAACACCAGTACTACTAGAGACTGGACCAGGTAACCAACACCAGTACAACTGGAGAATGGACCAGGTAACCAACACCAGTACTACTAGAGACTGGACCAGGTAACCAACACCAGTACTACTAGAGACTGGACCAGGTAACCAACACCAGTATTACTGGAGACTGGACCAGGTAACCAACACCAGTACCACTAGAGATTGGACCAGGTAACCAACACCAGTACCACTAGAGACTGGACCAGGTAACCAACACCAGTACTACTGGAGACTGGACCAGGTAACCAACACCAGTACTACTAGAGACTGGACCAGGTAACCAACACCAGTATTACTGGAGACTGGACCAGGTAACCAACACCAGTACCACTAGAGACTGGACCAGGTAACCAACACCAGTACCACTAGAGACTGGACCAGGTAACCAACACCATTTCCACTAGAGACTGGACCAGGTAACCAACACCAGTACAACTGGAGACTGGACCAGGTAACCAACACCAGTACCACTGGAGACTGGACCAGGTAACCAACAACAGTACCACTAGAGACTGGACCACTCAACCAACACCAGTACAACTAGAGACTGGACCAGGTAAACAACACCAGTACTACTGGAGACTGGACCAGGTAACCAACACCAGTACTACTGGAGACTGGACCAGGTAACCAACACCAGTACTACTGGAGACTGGACCTGGTAACCAACACCAGTACTACTAGAGACTGGACCAGGTAACCAACACCAGTACAACTGGAGAATGGACCAGGTAACCAACACCAGTACTACTAGAGACTGGACCAGGTAACCAACACCAGTACTACTAGAGACTGGACCAGGTAACCAACACCAGTATTACTGGAGACTGGACCAGGTAACCAACACCAGTACCACTAGAGATTGGACCAGGTTACCAACATCAGTACCACTAGAGACTGGACCATGTAACCAACACCAGTACTACTGGAGACTGGACCAGGTAACCAACACCAGTACTACTAGAGACTGGACCAGGTAACCAACACCAGTATTACTGGAGACTGGACCAGGTAACCAACACAAGTACCACTAGAGACTGGACCACGTAACCAACACCAGTACTACTAGAGACTGGACCAGGTAACCAACACCAGTATTACTGGAGACTGGACCAGGTAACCAACAACAGAATTACTGGAGACTGGACCAGGTAACCAACACCAGTATTACTGGAGACTGGACCAGGTAACCAACACCAGTACAACTGGAGACTGGACCAGGTAACCAACACCAGTACTACTACAGACTGGACCAGGTAACCAACACCAGTATTACTGGAGACTGGACAAGGTAACCAACACCAGTACTACTAGAGACTGGACCAGGTAACCAACACCAGTACCACTAGAGACTGGACCAGGTAACCAACACCAGTATTACTGGAGACTGGACCAGGTAACCAACACCAGTACCACTAGAGACTGGACCAGGTAACCAACACCAGTACTACTAGAGACTGGACCAGGTAACCAACACCAGTACTACTGTCGACTGGACCAGGTAACCAACACCAGTACAACTGGAGACTGGACCAGGTAACCAACACAAGTACAACTGGAGACTGGACCAGGTAACCAACACCAGTACCACTAGAGACTGGACCAGGTAACCAACACCAGTACCACTAGAGACTGGACCAGGTAACCAACACCAGTACTACTAGAGACTGGACCAGGTAACCAACACCAGTACCACTAGAGACTGGACCAGGTAACCAACACCAGTACCACTAGACACTGGACCAGGTAACCAACACCAGTACCACTAGAGACTGGACCAGGTAACCACCGCCAGTACCACTAGAGACTGGACCAGGTAACCAACACCAGTACTACTGGAGACTAGACCAGGTAACCAACACCAGTACCACTAGAGACTGAACCAGGTATCCAACACCAGTACCACTAGAGACTGGACCAGGTATCCAACACCAGTACCACTAGAGACTGGACCAGGTATCCAACACCAGTATTACTGGAGACTGGACCAGGTAACCAACACCAGTATTACTGGAGACTGGACCAGGTAACCAACACAAAATTACTGGAGACTGTACCAGGTAACCAACACCAGTATTACTGGAGACTGGACCAGGTAACCAACACCAGTACTACTGGAGACAGGACCAGGTAACCAACACCAGTACTACTAGAGACTGGACCAGGTAACCAACACCAGTATTACTGGAGACTGGACCAGGTAACCAACACCAGTATTACTGGAGACTGGACCAGGTAACCAACACCAGTACAACTGGAGACTGGACCAGGTAACCAACACCAGTACTACTAGAGACTGGACCAGGTAACCAACACCAGTACTACTAGAGACTGGACCAGGTAACCAACACCAGTATTACTGGAGACTGGACCAGGTAACCAACACCAGTATTACTGGAGACTGGACCAGGTAACCAACACCAGTACAACTGGAGACTGGACCAGGTAACCAACACCAGTACTACTAGAGACTGGACCAGGTAACCAACACCATTTCCACTAGAGACTGGACCAGGTAACCAACACAACTGGAGACTGGACCAGGTAACCAACACCAGTACAACTAGAGACTGGACCAGGTAACCAACACCAATACTACTGGAGACTGGACCAGGGAACCAACACCAGTACTACTGGAGACTGGACCAGGTAACCAACACCAGTACTACTAGAGACTGGACCAGGTAACCAACACCAGTACCACTAGAGACTGGACCACGTAACCAACACCAGTACTACTAGAGACTGGACCACGTAAACAACACAAGTACTACTGGAGACTGGACCAGGTAACCAACACCAGTACTACTGGAGACTGGACCAGGTAACCAACACCAGTACTACTGGAGACTGGACCAGGTAACCAACACCAGTACTACTGGAGACTGGACCAGGTAACCAACACCAGTATTACTGGAGACTGGACCAGGTAACCAACACCAGTACTACTGGAGACAGGACAAGGTAACCAACACCAGTACTACTGGAGACTGGACCAGGTAACCAACACCAGTACCACTAGAGACCGAACCAGGAAACCAACACCAGTACCACTAGAGACCGGACCAGGTATCCAACACCAGTACCACTAGAGACTGGCCCAGATATCCAACACCAGTATTACTGGAGACTGGACCAGATATCCAACACCAGTATTACTGGAGACTGGACCAGGTAACCAACACCAGTATTACTGGAGACTGGACCAGGTAACCAACACCAGTATTACTGGAGACTGGACCAGGTAACCAACACCATTTCCACTAGAGACTGGACCAGGTAACCAACACCAGTACAACTGGAGACTGGACCAGGTAACCAACACCAGTACAACTAGAGACTGGACCAGGTAACCAACACCAATACTACTGGAGACTGGACCAGGGAACCAACACCAGTACTACTGGAGACTAGACCAGGTAACCAACACCAGTACTACTAGAGACTGGACCAGGTAACCAACACCAGTACCACTAGAGACTGGACCACGTAACCAACACCAGTACTACTAGAGACTGGACCACGTAAACAACACAAGTACTACTGGAGACTGGACCAGGTAACCAACACCAGTACTACTGGAGACTGGACCAGGTAACCAACACCAGTATTACTGGAGACTGGACCAGGTAACCAACACCAGTATTACTGGAGACTGGACCAGGTAACCAACACCATTTCCACTAGAGACTGGACCAGGTAACCAACACCAGTACAACTGGAGACTGGACCAGGTAACCAACACCAGTACAACTAGAGACTGGACCAGGTAACCAACACCAATACTACTGGAGACTGGACCAGGGAACCAACACCAGTACTACTGGAGACTAGACCAGGTAACCAACACCAGTACTACTAGAGACTGGACCAGGTAACCAACACCAGTACCACTAGAGACTGGACCACGTAACCAACACCAGTACTACTAGAGACTGGACCACGTAAACAACACAAGTACTACTGGAGACTGGACCAGGTAACCAACACCAGTACTACTGGAGACTGGACCAGGTAACCAACACCAGTACTACTGGAGACTGGACCAGGTAACCAACACCAGTATTACTGGAGACTGGACCAGGTAACCAACACCAGTACTACTGGAGACAGGACAAGGTAACCAACACCAGTACTACTGGAGACTGGACCAGGTAACCAACACCAGTACCACTAGAGACCGAACCAGGAAACCAACACCAGTACCACTAGAGACCGGACCAGGTATCCAACACCAGTACCACTAGAGACTGGCCCAGATATCCAACACCAGTATTACTGGAGACTGGACCAGATATCCAACACCAGTATTACTGGAGACTGGACCAGGTAACCAACACCAGTATTACTGGAGACTGGACCAGGTAACCAACACCAGTATTACTGGAGACTGGACCAGGTAAACAACACCAGTACTACTGGAGACTGGACCAGGTAACCAACACCAGTACTACTAGAGACTGGACCAGGTAACCAACACCAGTACAACTGGAGAATGGACCAGGTAACCAACACCAGTACTACTAGAGACTGGACCAGGTAACCAACACCAGTACTACTAGAGACTGGACCAGGTAACCAACACCAGTATTACTGGAGACTGGACCAGGTAACCAACACCAGTACCACTAGACACTGGACCAGGTAACCAACACCAGTACCACTAGAGACTGGACCAGGTAACCACCGCCAGTACCACTAGAGACTGGACCAGGTAACCAACACCAGTACTACTGGAGACTAGACCAGGTAACCAACACCAGTACCACTAGAGACTGAACCAGGTATCCAACACCAGTACCACTAGAGACTGGACCAGGTATCCAACACCAGTACCACTAGAGACTGGACCAGGTATCCAACACCAGTATTACTGGAGACTGGACCAGGTAACCAACACCAGTATTACTGGAGACTGGACCAGGTAACCAACACAAAATTACTGGAGACTGGACCAGGTAACCAACACCAGTATTACTGGAGACTGGACCAGGTAACCAACACCAGTACTACTGGAGACAGGACCAGGTAACCAACACCAGTACTACTAGAGACTGGACCAGGTAACCAACACCAGTATTACTGGAGACTGGACCAGGTAACCAACACCAGTACTACTGTCGACTGGACCAGGTAACCAACACCAGTACAACTGGAGACTGGACCAGGTAACCAACACAAGTACAACTGGAGACTGGACCAGGTAACCAACACCAGTACCACTAGAGACTGGACCAGGTAACCAACACCAGTACCACTAGAGACTGGACCAGGTAACCAACACCAGTACTACTAGAGACTGGACCAGGTAACCAACACCAGTACCACTAGAGACTGGACCAGGTAACCAACACCAGTACCACTAGACACTGGACCAGGTAACCAACACCAGTACCACTAGAGACTGGACCAGGTAACCACCGCCAGTACCACTAGAGACTGGACCAGGTAACCAACACCAGTACTACTGGAGACTAGACCAGGTAACCAACACCAGTACCACTAGAGACTGAACCAGGTATCCAACACCAGTACCACTAGAGACTGGACCAGGTATCCAACACCAGTACCACTAGAGACTGGACCAGGTATCCAACACCAGTATTACTGGAGACTGGACCAGGTAACCAACACCAGTATTACTGGAGACTGGACCAGGTAACCAACACAAAATTACTGGAGACTGTACCAGGTAACCAACACCAGTATTACTGGAGACTGGACCAGGTAACCAACACCAGTACTACTGGAGACAGGACCAGGTAACCAACACCAGTACTACTAGAGACTGGACCAGGTAACCAACACCAGTATTACTGGAGACTGGACCAGGTAACCAACACCAGTATTACTGGAGACTGGACCAGGTAACCAACACCAGTACAACTGGAGACTGGACCAGGTAACCAACACCAGTACTACTAGAGACTGGACCAGGTAACCAACACCAGTACTACTAGAGACTGGACCAGGTAACCAACACCAGTATTACTGGAGACTGGACCAGGTAACCAACACCAGTATTACTGGAGACTGGACCAGGTAACCAACACCAGTACCACTAGAGACTGGACCACGTAACCAACACCAGTACTACTAGAGACTGGACCACGTAAACAACACAAGTACTACTGGAGACTGGACCAGGTAACCAACACCAGTACTACTGGAGACTGGACCAGGTAACCAACACCAGTACTACTGGAGACTGGACCAGGTAACCAACACCAGTACTACTGGAGACTGGACCAGGTAACCAACACCAGTATTACTGGAGACTGGACCAGGTAACCAACACCAGTACTACTGGAGACAGGACAAGGTAACCAACACCAGTACTACTGGAGACTGGACCAGGTAACCAACACCAGTACCACTAGAGACCGAACCAGGAAACCAACACCAGTACCACTAGAGACCGGACCAGGTATCCAACACCAGTACCACTAGAGACTGGCCCAGATATCCAACACCAGTATTACTGGAGACTGGACCAGATATCCAACACCAGTATTACTGGAGACTGGACCAGGTAACCAACACCAGTATTACTGGAGACTGGACCAGGTAACCAACACCAGTATTACTGGAGACTGGACCAGGTAACCAACACCATTTCCACTAGAGACTGGACCAGGTAACCAACACCAGTACAACTGGAGACTGGACCAGGTAACCAACACCAGTACAACTAGAGACTGGACCAGGTAACCAACACCAATACTACTGGAGACTGGACCAGGGAACCAACACCAGTACTACTGGAGACTAGACCAGGTAACCAACACCAGTACTACTAGAGACTGGACCAGGTAACCAACACCAGTACCACTAGAGACTGGACCACGTAACCAACACCAGTACTACTAGAGACTGGACCACGTAAACAACACCAGTACTACTGGAGACTGGACCAGGTAACCAACACCAGTACTACTGGAGACTGGACCAGGTAACCAACACCAGTATTACTGGAGACTGGACCAGGTAACCAACACCAGTATTACTGGAGACTGGACCAGGTAACCAACACCATTTCCACTAGAGACTGGACCAGGTAACCAACACCAGTACAACTGGAGACTGGACCAGGTAACCAACACCAGTACAACTAGAGACTGGACCAGGTAACCAACACCAATACTACTGGAGACTGGACCAGGGAACCAACACCAGTACTACTGGAGACTAGACCAGGTAACCAACACCAGTACTACTAGAGACTGGACCAGGTAACCAACACCAGTACCACTAGAGACTGGACCACGTAACCAACACCAGTACTACTAGAGACTGGACCACGTAAACAACACAAGTACTACTGGAGACTGGACCAGGTAACCAACACCAGTACTACTGGAGACTGGACCAGGTAACCAACACCAGTACTACTGGAGACTGGACCAGGTAACCAACACCAGTATTACTGGAGACTGGACCAGGTAACCAACACCAGTACTACTGGAGACAGGACAAGGTAACCAACACCAGTACTACTGGAGACTGGACCAGGTAACCAACACCAGTACCACTAGAGACCGAACCAGGAAACCAACACCAGTACCACTAGAGACCGGACCAGGTATCCAACACCAGTACCACTAGAGACTGGCCCAGATATCCAACACCAGTATTACTGGAGACTGGACCAGATATCCAACACCAGTATTACTGGAGACTGGACCAGGTAACCAACACCAGTATTACTGGAGACTGGACCAGGTAACCAACACCAGTATTACTGGAGACTGGACCAGGTAAACAACACCAGTACTACTGGAGACTGGACCAGGTAACCAACACCAGTACTACTAGAGACTGGACCAGGTAACCAACACCAGTACAACTGGAGAATGGACCAGGTAACCAACACCAGTACTACTAGAGACTGGACCAGGTAACCAACACCAGTACTACTAGAGACTGGACCAGGTAACCAACACCAGTATTACTGGAGACTGGACCAGGTAACCAACACCAGTACCACTAGACACTGGACCAGGTAACCAACACCAGTACCACTAGAGACTGGACCAGGTAACCACCGCCAGTACCACTAGAGACTGGACCAGGTAACCAACACCAGTACTACTGGAGACTAGACCAGGTAACCAACACCAGTACCACTAGAGACTGAACCAGGTATCCAACACCAGTACCACTAGAGACTGGACCAGGTATCCAACACCAGTACCACTAGAGACTGGACCAGGTATCCAACACCAGTATTACTGGAGACTGGACCAGGTAACCAACACCAGTATTACTGGAGACTGGACCAGGTAACCAACACAAAATTACTGGAGACTGGACCAGGTAACCAACACCAGTATTACTGGAGACTGGACCAGGTAACCAACACCAGTACTACTGGAGACAGGACCAGGTAACCAACACCAGTACTACTAGAGACTGGACCAGGTAACCAACACCAGTATTACTGGAGACTGGACCAGGTAACCAACACCAGTATTACTGGAGACTGGACCAGGTAACCAACACCAGTACAACTGGAGACTGGACCAGGTAACCAACACCAGTACTACTAGAGACTGGACCAGGGAACCAACACCAGTACTACTAGAGACTGGACCAGGTAACCAACACCAGTATTACTGGAGACTGGACCAGGTAACCAACACCAGTATTACTGGAGACTGGACCAGGTAACCAACACCAGTACAACTGGAGACTGGACCAGGTAACCAACACCAGTACTACTAGAGACTGGACCAGGTAACCAACACCATTTCCACTAGAGACTGGACCAGGTAACCAACACAACTGGAGACTGGACCAGGTAACCAACACCAGTACAACTAGAGACTGGACCAGGTAACCAACACCAATACTACTGGAGACTGGACCAGGGAACCAACACCAGTACTACTGGAGACTGGACCAGGTAACCAACACCAGTACTACTAGAGACTGGACCAGGTAACCAACACCAGTACCACTAGAGACTGGACCACGTAACCAACACCAGTACTACTAGAGACTGGACCACGTAAACAACACAAGTACTACTGGAGACTGGACCAGGTAACCAACACCAGTACTACTGGAGACTGGACCAGGTAACCAACACCAGTACTACTGGAGACTGGACCAGGTAACCAACACCAGTACTACTGGAGACTGGACCAGGTAACCAACACCAGTATTACTGGAGACTGGACCAGGTAACCAACACCAGTACTACTGGAGACAGGACAAGGTAACCAACACCAGTACTACTGGAGACTGGACCAGGTAACCAACACCAGTACCACTAGAGACCGAACCAGGAAACCAACACCAGTACCACTAGAGACCGGACCAGGTATCCAACACCAGTACCACTAGAGACTGGCCCAGATATCCAACACCAGTATTACTGGAGACTGGACCAGATATCCAACACCAGTATTACTGGAGACTGGACCAGGTAACCAACACCAGTATTACTGGAGACTGGACCAGGTAACCAACACCAGTATTACTGGAGACTGGACCAGGTAACCAACACCATTTCCACTAGAGACTGGACCAGGTAACCAACACCAGTACAACTGGAGACTGGACCAGGTAACCAACACCAGTACAACTAGAGACTGGACCAGGTAACCAACACCAATACTACTGGAGACTGGACCAGGGAACCAACACCAGTACTACTGGAGACTAGACCAGGTAACCAACACCAGTACTACTAGAGACTGGACCAGGTAACCAACACCAGTACCACTAGAGACTGGACCACGTAACCAACACCAGTACTACTAGAGACTGGACCACGTAAACAACACAAGTACTACTGGAGACTGGACCAGGTAACCAACACCAGTACTACTGGAGACTGGACCAGGTAACCAACACCAGTACTACTGGAGACTGGACCAGGTAACCAACACCAGTATTACTGGAGACTGGACCAGGTAACCAACACCAGTACTACTGGAGACAGGACAAGGTAACCAACACCAGTACTACTGGAGACTGGACCAGGTAACCAACACCAGTACCACTAGAGACCGAACCAGGAAACCAACACCAGTACCACTAGAGACCGGACCAGGTATCCAACACCAGTACCACTAGAGACTGGCCCAGATATCCAACACCAGTATTACTGGAGACTGGACCAGATATCCAACACCAGTATTACTGGAGACTGGACCTGGTAACCAACACCAGTATTACTGGAGACTGGACCAGGTAACCAACACCAGTATTACTGGAGACTGGACCAGGTAAACAACACCAGTACTACTGGAGACTGGACCAGGTAACCAACACCAGTACTACTAGAGACTGGACCAGGTAACCAACACCAGTACAACTGGAGAATGGACCAGGTAACCAACACCAGTACTACTAGAGACTGGACCAGGTAACCAACACCAGTACTACTAGAGACTGGACCAGGTAACCAACACCAGTATTACTGGAGACTGGACCAGGTAACCAACACCAGTACCACTAGAGATTGGACCAGGTAACCAACACCAGTACCACTAGAGACTGGACCAGGTAACCAACACCAGTACTACTGGAGACTGGACCAGGTAACCAACACCAGTACTACTAGAGACTGGACCAGGTAACCAACACCAGTATTACTGGAGACTGGACCAGGTAACCAACACCAGTACCACTAGAGACTGGACCACGTAACCAACACCAGTACTACTAGAGACTGGACCACGTAAACAACACAAGTACTACTGGAGACTGGACCAGGTAACCAACACCAGTACTACAAGAGACTGGACCAGGTAACCAACACCAGTACTACTGGAGACTGGACCAGGTAACCAACACCAGTACTACTGGAGACTGGACCAGGTAACCAACACCAGTATTACTGGAGACTGGACCAGGTAACCAACACCAGTACTACTGGAGACAGGACAAGGTAACCAACACCAGTACTACTGGAGACTGGACCAGGTAACCAACACCAGTACCACTAGAGACCGAACCAGGAAACCAACACCAGTACCACTAGAGACCGGACCAGGTATCCAACACCAGTACCACTAGAGACTGGCCCAGATATCCAACACCAGTATTACTGGAGACTGGACCAGATATCCAACACCAGTATTACTGGAGACTGGACCAGGTAACCAACACCAGTATTACTGGAGACTGGACCAGGTAACCAACACCAGTATTACTGGAGACTGGACCAGGTAACCAACACCAGTATTACTGGAGACTGGACCAGGTAACCAACACCAGTACAACTGGAGACTGGACCAGGTAACCAACACCAGTACAACTAGAGACTGGACCAGGTAACCAACACCAATACTACTGGAGACTGGACCAGGGAACCAACACCAGTACTACTGGAGACTAGACCAGGTAACCAACACCAGTACTACTAGAGACTGGACCAGGTAACCAACACCAGTACCACTAGAGACTGGACCACGTAACCAACACCAGTACTACTAGAGACTGGACCACGTAAACAACACAAGTACTACTGGAGACTGGACCAGGTAACCAACACCAGTACTACTGGAGACTGGACCAGGTAACCAACACCAGTACTACTGGAGACTGGACCAGGTAACCAACACCAGTATTACTGGAGACTGGACCAGGTAACCAACACCAGTACTACTGGAGACAGGACAAGGTAACCAACACCAGTACTACTGGAGACTGGACCAGGTAACCAACACCAGTACCACTAGAGACCGAACCAGGAAACCAACACCAGTACCACTAGAGACCGGACCAGGTATCCAACACCAGTACCACTAGAGACTGGCCCAGATATCCAACACCAGTATTACTGGAGACTGGACCAGATATCCAACACCAGTATTACTGGAGACTGGACCAGGTAACCAACACCAGTATTACTGGAGACTGGACCAGGTAACCAACACCAGTATTACTGGAGACTGGACCAGGTAAACAACACCAGTACTACTGGAGACTGGACCAGGTAAACAACACCAGTACTACTGGAGACTGGACCAGGTAACCAACACCAGTACTACTAGAGACTGGACCAGGTAACCAACACCAGTACAACTGGAGAATGGACCAGGTAACCAACACCAGTACTACTAGAGACTGGACCAGGTAACCAACACCAGTACTACTAGAGACTGGACCAGGTAACCAACACCAGTATTACTGGAGACTGGACCAGGTAACCAACACCAGTACCACTAGAGATTGGACCAGGTAACCAACACCAGTACCACTAGAGACTGGACCAGGTAACCAACACCAGTACTACTGGAGACTGGACCAGGTAACCAACACCAGTACTACTAGAGACTGGACCAGGTAACCAACACCAGTATTACTGGAGACTGGACCAGGTAACCAACACCAGTACCACTAGAGACTGGACCAGGTAACCAACACCAGTACCACTAGAGACTGGACCAGGTAACCAACACCATTTCCACTAGAGACTGGACCAGGTAACCAACACCAGTACAACTGGAGACTGGACCAGGTAACCAACACCAGTACCACTGGAGACTGGACCAGGTAACCAACAACAGTACCACTAGAGACTGGACCACTCAACCAACACCAGTACAACTAGAGACTGGACCAGGTAAACAACACCAGTACTACTGGAGACTGGACCAGGTAACCAACACCAGTACTACTGGAGACTGGACCAGGTAACCAACACCAGTACTACTGGAGACTGGACCTGGTAACCAACACCAGTACTACTAGAGACTGGACCAGGTAACCAACACCAGTACAACTGGAGAATGGACCAGGTAACCAACACCAGTACTACTAGAGACTGGACCAGGTAACCAACACCAGTACTACTAGAGACTGGACCAGGTAACCAACACCAGTATTACTGGAGACTGGACCAGGTAACCAACACCAGTATTACTGGAGACTGGACCAGGTAACCAACACCAGTACCACTAGAGATTGGACCAGGTTACCAACATCAGTACCACTAGAGACTGGACCATGTAACCAACACCAGTACTACTGGAGACTGGACCAGGTAACCAACACCAGTACTACTAGAGACTGGACCAGGTAACCAACACTAGTATTACTGGAGACTGGACCAGGTAACCAACACAAGTACCACTAGAGACTGGACCACGTAACCAACACCAGTACTACTAGAGACTGGACCAGGTAACCAACACCAGTATTACTGGAGACTGGACCAGGTAACAAACAACAGAATTACTGGAGACTGGACCAGGTAACCAACACCAGTATTACTGGAGACTGGACCAGGTAACCAACACCAGTACAACTGGAGACTGGACCAGGTAACCAACAACAGTACTACTACAGACTGGACCAGGTAACCAACACCAGTACCACTAGAGACTGGACCAGGTAACCAACACCAGTACTACTAGAGACTGGACCAGGTAACCAACACCAGTATTACTGGAGACTGGACCAGGTAACCAACACCAGTACTACTAGAGACTGGACCAGGTAACCAACACCAGTACCACTAGAGACTGGACCAGGTAACCAACACCAGTATTACTGGAGACTGGACCAGGTAACCAACACCAGTACCACTAGAGACTGGACCAGGTAACCAACACCAGTACTACTAGAGACTGGACCAGGTAACCAACACCAGTACCACTAGAGACTGGACCACGTAACCAACACCAGTACTTCTAGAGACTGGACCAGGTAAACAACACCAGTACTACTGGAGACTGGACCAGGTAACCAACACCAGTACTACTGGAGACTGGACCAGGTAACCAACACCAGTACTACTAGAGACTGGACCAGGTAACCAACACCAGTATTACTGGAGACTGGACCAGGTAAACAACACCAGTATTACTGGAGACTGGACCAGGTAACCAACACCAGTATTACTGGAGACTGGACCAGGTAACCAACACCAGTACAACTGGAGACTGGACCAGGTAACCAACACCAGTACTACTACAGACTGGACCAGGTAACCAACACCAGTACCACTAGAGACTGGACCAGGTAACCAACACCAGTACTACTAGAGACTGGACCAGGTAACCAACACCAGTACTACTAGAGACTGGACCAGGTAACCAACACCAGTACATCTGGAGAATGGACCAGGTAACCAACACCAGTACTACTAGAGACTGGACCAGGTAACCAACACCAGTACTACTAGAGACTGGACCAGGTAACCAACACCAGTATTACTGGAGACTGGACCAGGAAACCAACACCAGTACCACTAGAGACTGGACCACGTAACCAACACCAGTACAACTAGAGACTGGACCAGGTAACCAACACCAGTACTACTGGAGACTGGACCAGGTAACCAACACCAGTACTACTGGAGACTGGACCAGGTAACCAACACCAGTACTACTGGAGACTGGACTATGTAACCAACACCAGTATTACTGGAGACTGGACCAGGTAACCAACACCAGTACTACTGGAGACAGGACCAGGTAACCAACACCAGTACTACTAGAGACTGGACCAGGTAACCAACACCAGTATTACTGGAGACTGGACCAGGTAACCAACACCAGTATTACTGGAGACTGGACCAGGTAACCAACACCAGTATTACTGGAGACTGGACCAGGTAACCAACACCAGTACTACTGGAGACTGGACCAGGTAACCAACACCAGTACTACTAGAGACTGGACCAGGTAACCAACACCAGTACTACTGGAGACTGGACCAGGTAACCAACACCAGTATTACTGGAGACTGGACCAGGTAACCAACACCAGTACTACTAGAGACTGGACCAGGTAACCAACACCAGTACAACTGGAGAATGGACCAGGTAACCAACACCAGTACTACTAGAGACTGGACCAGGTAACCAACACCAGTACTACTAGAGACTTGACTAGGTAACCAACACCAGTATTACTGGAGACTGGACCAGGTAACCAACACCAGTACCACTAGAGACTGGACCAAGTAACCAACACCAGTACCACTACAGACTGGACCAGGTAACCAACACCAGTACTACTGGAGACTGGACCAGGTAACCAACACCAGTACTACTAGAGACTGGACCAGGTAACCAACACCAGTATTACTGGAGACTGGACCAGGTAACCAACACCAGTACCACTAGAGACTGGACCAGGTAACCAACACCAGTACTACTAGAGACTGAACCAGGTAACCAACACCAGTACCACTAGAGACTGGACCAGGTAACCAACACCAGTATTACTGGAGACTGGACCAGGTAACCAACACCAGTACCACTAGAGACTGGACCAGGTAACCAACACCAGTACTACTAGAGACTGGACCACGTAACCAACACCAGTACTACTAGAGACTGGACCAGGTAAACAACACCAGTACTACTGGAGACTGGACCAGGTAACCAACACCAGTACTACTGGAGACTGGACCAGGTAACCAACACCAGTACTACTGGAGACTGGACCAGGTAACCAACACCAGTACTACTGGACACAGGACCAGGTAACCAACACCAGTACTACTGGACACAGGACCAGGTAAACAACACCAGTATTACTGGAGACTGGACCAGGTAAACAACACCAGTATTACTGGAGACTGGACCAGGTAACCAACACCAGTATTACTGGAGACTGGACCAGGTAACCAACACCAGTACAACTGGAGACTGGACCAGGTAACCAACACCAGTACCACTAGAGACTGGACCAGGTAACCAACACCAGTACTACTGGAGACTGGACCAGGTAACCAACACCAGTACTACTAGAGACTGGACCAGGTAACCAACACCAGTACTACTAGAGACTGGACCAGGTAACCAACACCAGTACTACTGGAGACTGGACCAGGTAACCAACACCAGTACTACTAGAGACTGGACCAGGTAACCAACACCAGTACTACTTGAGACTGGACCAGGTAACCAACACCAGTATTACTGGAGACTGGACCAGGTAACCAACACCAGTACTACTAGAGACTGGACCAGGTAACCAACACCAGTACAACTGGAGAATGGACCAGGTAACCAACACCAGTACTACTAGAGACTGGACCAGGTAACCAACACCAGTAATACTAGAGACTGGACCAGGTAACCAACACCAGTATTACTGGAGACTGGACCAGGAAACCAACACCAGCACCACTAGAGATTGGACCAAGTAACCAACACCAGTACTACTAGAGACTGGACCAGGTAACCAACACCAGTATTACTGGAGACTGGACCAGGTAACCAACACCATTACAACTAGAGACTGGACCAGGTAACCAACACCAGTACTACTGGAGACTGGACCAGGTAACCAACACCAGTACTACTGGAGACTGGACCAGGTAACCAACACCAGTACTTCTGGAGACTGGACCAGGTAACCAACACCAGTATTAATGGAGACTGGACCAGGTAACCAACACCAGTACTACTAGAGACTGGACCAGGTAACCAACACCAGTATTACTGGAGACTAGACCAGGTAACCAACACCAGTATTACTGGAGACTGGACCAGGTAACCAACACCAGTATTACTGGAGACTGGACCAGGTAACCAACAACAGTACTACTAGAGACTGGACCAGGTAACCAACACCAGTACCACTAGAGACTGGACCAGGTAACCAACACCAGTATTACTGGAGACTGGACCAGGTAACCAACACCAGTACCACTAGAGACTGGACCAGGTAACCAACACCAGTACTACTAGAGACTGGACCAGGTAACCAACACCAGTACTACTGGAGACTGGACCAGGTAACCAACACCAGTACTACTAGAGACTGGACCAGGTAACCAACACCAGTACTACTAGAGACTGGACCAGGTAACCAACACCAGTATTACTGGAGACTGGACCAGGTAACCAACACCAGTACCACTATAGACTGGACCAGGTAACCAACACCAGTACAACTAGAGACTGGACCAGGTAACCAACACCAGTACTACTGGAGACTGGACCAGGTAACCAACACCAGTACTACTGGAGACTGGACCAGGTAACCAACACCAGTACTTCTGGAGACTGGACCAGGTAACCAACACCAGTATTAATGGAGACTGGACCAGGTAACCAACACCAGTACTACTAGAGACTGGACCAGGTAACCAACACCAGTATTACTGGAGACTGGACCAGGTAACCAACACCAGTATTACTGGAGACTGGACAAGGTAACCAACACCAGTATTACTGGAGACTGGACCAGGTAACCAACACCAGTACTACTAGAGACTGGACCAGGTAACCAACACCAGTACCACTAGAGACTGGACCAGGTAACCAACACCAGTATTACTGGAGACTGGACCAGGTAACCAACACCAGTACCACTAGAGACTGGACCAGGTAACCAACACCAGTACTACTAGAGACTGGACCAGGTAACCAACACCAGTACTACTGGAGACTGGACCAGGTAACCAACACCAGTACTACTAGAGACTGGACCAGGTAACCAACACCAGTACTACTGGAGACTAGACCAGGTAACCAACACCAGTATTACTGGAGACTGGACCAGGTAACCAACACCAGTACTACTAGAGACTGGACCAGTTAACCAACACCAGTACAACTGGAGAATGGACCAGGTAACCAACACCAGTACTACTAGAGACTGGACCAGGTAACCAACACCAGTACTACTAGAGACTTGACTAGGTAACCAACACCAGTATTACTGGAGACTGGACCAGGTAACCAACACCAGTACCACTAGAGACTGGACCAAGTAACCAACACCAGTACCACTAGAGACTGGACCAAGTAACCAACACCAGTACTACTGGAGACTGGACCAGGTAACCAACACCAGTACTACTAGAGACTGGACCAGGTAACCAACACCAGTATTACTGGAGACTGGACCAGGTAACCAACACCAGTACCACTAGAGACTGGACCAGGTAACCAACACCAGTACTACTAGAGACTGAACCAGGTAAACAACACCAGTACTACTGGAGACTGGACCAGGTAACCAACACCAGTACTACTGGAGACTGGACCAGGTAACCAACACCAGTATTACTGGAGACTGGACCAGGTAACCAACACCAGTACCACTAGAGACTGGACCAGGTAACCAACACCAGTACTACTAGAGACTGGACCAGGTAACCAACACCAGTACTACTAGAGACTGGATCAGGTAACCAACACCAGTATTACTGGAGACTGGACCAGGTAACCAACACCAGTACCACTAGAGACTGGACCAGGTAACCAACACCAGTACTACTGGAGACTGGACCAGGTAACCAACACCAGTACCACTAGAGACTGGACCAGGTAACCAACACCAGTAATACTGGAGACTGGACCAGGTAACCAACACCAGTACCACTAGAGACTGGACCAGGTAACCAACACCAGTACTACTGGAGACTGGACCAGGTAACCAACACCAGTACTACTAGAGACTGGACCAGGTAACCAACACCAGTAATACTGGAGACTGGACCAGGTAACCAACACCAGTACTACTGGAGACGGGACTAGGTAACCAACACCAGTATTACTGGAGACTGGACCAGGTAACCAACACCAGTACTACTGGAGACTGGACCAGGTAACCAACACCAGTACTACTGGAGACTGGACCAGGTAACCAACACCAGTATTACTGTCGACTGGACCAGGTAACCAACACCAGTATTACTGTCGATTGGACCAGGTAACCAACACCAGTACTACTGTCGACTGGATCAGGTAACCAACACCAGTACTACTGGAGACTGGACCAGGTAACCAACACCAGTACAACTGGAGACTGGACCAGGTAACCAACACCAGTACCACTGGAGACTGGACCAGGTAACCAACACCAGTACTACTAGAGACTGGACCAGGTAACCAACACCAGTACTACTACAGACTGGACCAGGTAACCAACACCAGTACCACTAGAGACTGGACCAGGTAACCAACACCAGTACCACTAGAGACTGGACCAGGTAACCAACACCAGTACCACTAGAGACTGGACCAGGTAACCACCGCCAGTACCACTAGAGACTGGACCAGGTAACCAACACCAGTACTACTGGAGACTAGACCAGGTAACCAACACCAGTACCACTAGAGACTGAACCAGGTATCCAACACCAGTACCACTAGAGACTGGACCAGGTATCCAACACCAGTACCACTAGAGACTGGACCAGGTATCCAACACCAGTATTACTGGAGACTGGACCAGGTAACCAACACCAGTATTACTGGAGACTGGACCAGGTAACCAACACCAGTATTACTGGAGACTGGACCAAGTAACCAACACCAGTACTACTGGAGACAGGACCAGGTAACCAACACCAGTACTACTAGAGACTGGACCAGGTAACCAAGACCAGTATTACTGGAGACTGGACCAGGTAACCAACACCAGTATTACTGGAGACTGGATCATGTAACCAACACCAGTATTACTGGAGACTGGACCAGGTAACCAACACCAGTACAACTGGAGACTGGACCAGGTAACCAACACCAGTACTACTAGAGACTGGACCAGGTAACCAACACCATTTCCACTAGAGACTGGACCAGGTAACCAACACCAGTACTACTGGAGACTGGACCAGGTAACCAACACCAGTACCACTAGAGACTGGACCAGGTAACCAACACCAATTCTACTGGAGACTGGACCAGGGAACCAACACCAGTACTACTGGAGACGGGACCAGGTAACCAACACCAGTATTACTGGAGACTGGACCAGGTAACCAACACCAGTACTACTGGAGACTGGACCAGGTAACCAACACAAGTACTACTGGAGACTGGACCAGGTAACCAACACCAGTATTACTGGAGACTGGACCAGGTAACCAACACCAGTACAACTGGAGACTGGACCAGGTAACCAACACCAGTACAACTGGAGACTGGACCAGGTAACCAACACCAGTACAACTGGAGACTGGACCAGGTAACCAACACCAGTACAACTGGAGACTGGACCAGGTAACCAACACCAGTACCACTAGAGACTGGACCAGGTAACCAACACCAGTACTACTAGAGACTGGACCAGGTAACCAACACCAGTACTACTAGAGACTGGACCAGGTAACCAACACCAGTACCACTAGAGACTGGACCAGGTAACCACCGCCAGTACCACTAGAGACTGGACCAGGTAACCAACACCAGTACTACTGGAGACTAGACCAGGTAAGCAACACCAGTACCACTAGAGACTGAACCAGGTATCCAACACCAGTACCACTAGAGACTGGACTAGGTATCCAACACCAGTACCACTAGAGACTGAACCAGGTATCCAACACCAGTACCACTAGAGACTGGACTAGGTATCCAACACCAGTACCACTAGAGACTGGACCAGGTATCCAACACCAGTATTACTGGAGACTGGACCAGGTAACCAACACCAGTATTACTGGAGACTGGACCAGGTAACCAACACCAGTATTACTGGAGACAGGACCAGGTAACCAACACAAGTACTACTGGAGACAGGACCAGGTAACCAACACCAGTACTACTAGAGACTGGACCATGTAACCAACACCAGTATTACTGGAGACTGGACCAGGTAACCAACACCAGTATTACTGGAGACTGGATCATGTAACCAACACCAGTACAACTGGAGACTGGACCAGGTAACCAACACCAGTACTACTAGAGACTGGACCAGGTAACCAACACCATTTCCTCTAGAGACTGGACCAGGTAACCAACACCAGTACTACTGGAGACTGGACCAGGTAACCAACACCAGTACTACTAGAGACTGGACCAGGTAACCAACACCAGTACCACTAGAGACTGGACCAAGTAACCAACACCAGTACTACTAGAGACTGGACCACATAAACAACACCAGTACTACTGGAGACTGGACCAGGTAACCAACACCAGTACTACTGGAGACTGGACCAGGTAACCAACACCAGTATTACTGGAGACTGGACCAGGTAACCAACACCAGTACTACTGGAGACAGGACCAGGTAACCAACACCAGTACTACTAGAGACTGGACCAGGTAACCAACACCAGTATTACTGGAGACTGGACCAGGTAACCAACACCAGTATTACTGGAGACTGGACCAGGTAACCAACACCAGTACTACTGGAGACTGGACCAGGTAACCAACACCAGTACAACTAGAGACTGGACCAGGTAACCATCACCAGTACTACTACAGACTGGACCAGGTAACCAACACCAGTACTACTAGAGACTGGACCAGGTAACCAACACCAGTACAACTGGAGAATGGACCAGGTAACCAACACCAGTACTACTAGAGACTGGACCAGGTAACCAACACCAGTACTACTAGAGACTGGACCAGGTAACCAACACCAGTATTACTGGAGACTGGACCAGGTAACCAACACCAGTACCACTAGAGACTGGACCAGGTAACCAACACCAGTACCACTAGAGACTGGACCAGGTAACCAACACCAGTACCACTAGAGACTGGACCAGGTAACCAACACCAGTACTACTAGAGACTGGACCAGGTAACCAACACCAGTATTACTGGAGACTGGACCAGGTAACCAACACCAGTATTACTGGAGACTGGACCAGGTAACCAACACCAGTATTACTGGAGACTGGACCAGGTAACCAACACCAGTATTACTGGAGACTGGACCAGCTAACCAACACCAGTACAACTGGAGACTGGACCAGGTAACCAACACCAGTACCACTAGAGACTGGACCAGGTATCCAACACCAGTATTACTGGAGACTGAACCAGGTATCCAACACCAGTACCACTAGAGACTGGACCAGGTATCCAACACCAGTACCACTAGAGACTGGACCAGGTAACCAACACCAGTATTACTGGAGACTGGACCAGGTAACCAACACCGGTACTACTGGAGACTGGACCAGGTAACCAACACCAGTACTACTGGAGACTGGACCAGGTAACCAACACCAGTACTACTAGAGACTGGACCAGGTAACCAACACCAGTATTACTGGAGACTGGACCAGGGAACCAACACCAGTATTACTGGAGACTGGACCAGGTAACCAACACCGGTACTACTGGAGACTGGACCAGTTAACCAACACCAGTACTACTGGAGACTGGACCAGGTAGCCAACACCAATACTACTAGAGACTGGACCAGGTAACCAACACCAGTACTACTGGAGACTGGACCAGGGAACCAACACCAGTACTACTGGAGACTGGACCAGGTAACCAACACCAGTACTACTAGAGACTGGACCAGGTAACCAACACCAGTACTACTGGAGACTGGACCAGGTAACCAACACCAGTACTACTAGAGACTGGACCAGGTAACCAACACCAGTACTACTGGAGACTGGACCAGGTAACCAACACCAGTACTACTAGAGACTGGACCAGGTAACCAACACCAGTACTACTGGAGACTGGACCAGGTAAGTTTCCGGTCACAACTTGCAGACTTGTTTACGCTGCTGTGCGTTTTGTTGCCGATCTTACTTTGCTACCTGACGGTTTTTTACTTTTTCATTACCGTATATTTTTACTTTTTCCCCTCACTCAACTTTTTTCATTCAACTATTTCACCCAGGAGGTTTTATCTGGACATGATTCGTCAGGACTTCAAACAGCCGAAGCTAAGTAACATTAACATGATGCCTTCTAATTGCAGTCGTTGTACTTATAATATACAGGAGAACTATCGCCTTACGGCAAGGATAGCTGTGCTGCAAGCCCAGCTTCAGACGCAATCGTTAGGCAAGGGTAATTTCAGTGTATGAAAGGATGAAACAGCGTCTGTGCCACCAGTAAGTACAGATAGTAACGTTAGTATAAACCCCCTCGCACGGTCCCCGCAGCCGGACAACTTTCTCATGGCTTCTGGAGGGAAACGCTGTAGGAATGCTCAACCGGTGTCGCTTATTCAGCCGACAGAAACTTTCAACCGGTTCTCCCCATTAAGCGAGTCGGAGTCGGAGGCCGAGACTTCTCTGGTCTCTACTCCTCCCGTTGTGGGGTCTGAGACGCCGACGGCTCCCACCATTAGCTCTGACAAATTGAAAACCCTAGTCATTGGCGACTCCATTACCCGCAGTATTAGACTTAAAACTAATCATCCAGCGATCATACACTGTTTACCAGGGGGCAGGGCTACCGACGTTAAGGCTAATCTAAAGACGGTGCTGGCTAAAGCTAAAACTGGTGAGTGTAGAGAGTGTCGTGTCTTTGGCAATGCCGGATTAAGTGATATGACATGCTAACTTATAAAATGATTTCTCTGTAATTAATATTACCTGATTAAGCTAATCATGTAAATGTAATTAACTAGAAAGTCGGGGCACCACGGAAGAACGTTTATAGAGCTGTTATCTTCCGAATAAACTCTTAAAATACTTAGTAATATTTTACCTCGATAGCAGTCAATATTAACCCTTGTCTTATTTTCAGTCTCATAATGAAAGTTGTAAGTTCTTGGCTATCTTCACGAACCCTGGCTAACAAGTTGAATCAGAAATACAAAATTGGGTTTAATTATTTATTTACTAAATACCTAACTAATCACACAGAATTACAAATACACAGAATACAATGTCGTCATACAGAAAACGTCCCGGTAGACGGAACAGATATGACGGCTGGTTACACAAAGGAAAGGGGGTTGGGCTTGAATGAAAGAGCGGGAAGATTTAGGAACAGAGAAACAGCAGCTATGCTATCGTAAATACATTGTCTTATGCATTCTAAATTACCGCCCATTTGGAAAAGGAAAATGCAATAAATATTTACTCTGAGCTGCGCTTCGGTAGATTGGTCGTAGATGCTGGCCGGGTTGGCCAACAGATCTTCCTGTTACTCGGAAGAATGTCTCTGGTGGTCAATTGGATACGTGGTGGTATCTTCGTCCGTCTGTTAGACTGGATCCATCGTCCGTCCTTTCCTAGCCCACGTTACAGCGGCCGCTGCTAACTCAACGGCTAGGAAGTAGCACTTCTGTAGTGAATAAGCTCAAAGTTCATACCAGTTCATACCATAGCTCACGCCGAGGTTGGCTTAGTTGACATGTGTGTCCTTCTAACGTAGAGGCTGCAGGCCTCTCGTACTGGAACTACCTGGTTATCTTTTCATCAAAGGATTATATAGTGGGGAGGGGGAGGGAGGTGTTTCATCGTTTATAACCCCTGTCTCTTCACAGGGTTGGCCACTGATCGAGCAGGGCATTTTCCTTATGAAAACCCAAATCTCTCATTCGGAAGCTAAAATTACATTTCATCTCCTAACAAACATTTTCAATATCAAACATTTCAATTGCATAACAATTCCATGTGACTCTGATAACTAGAGGGTGTATACTTTCTCAGATACAATTTATGTCGTCCTGTCATCAGTCATAATGTCTCAGATGACAACCGAACTGACATACATACTCATTACGTTCCCAAGCATATATCCAACTGGTTTTATTAACCAAATATGTGGTACCTTTCCACATTTGTTTGATGTTCCCAGACTCTCTATATTTAACAGGACAGCAGTCCTTCAGTAGGGTCAGTAAGAGAGGAAGAGAGAAAGGTATTTATGGGGGGGGGGGGGGGGGTCATAAACCTTACCCACGGCCAACGTCATGACAAGAGTATAGAGATATTGTTATCCACGTCGGCACCAACGATGTTAGGATGAAAAAGTCAGAGGTCACCAAGCGTAACATAGCTTCAGCGTGTAAATCAGCTAGAAAGATGTGTCGGCATCGATTAATTGTCTCTGGCCCCCTCCCAGTTAGGGGGAGTGATGAGCTCTACAGCAGAGTCTCACAACTCAATCGCTGGTTGAAAACTGTTTTCTGCCCCTCCCAAAAGATAGAATTTGTAGATAATTGGCACTCTTTCTGGGACTCACCCACAAACAGGACCAAGCCTGGCCTGTTGAGGAGTGACGGACTCCATCCTAGCTGGAGGGGTGCTCTCATCTTATCTACGAACA
Source organism: Salmo salar (assembly GCF_965601325.2). Classification (NCBI taxonomy): domain Eukaryota; kingdom Metazoa; phylum Chordata; class Actinopteri; order Salmoniformes; family Salmonidae; genus Salmo; species Salmo salar. Next base: position 44,485,876 of record NC_138308.1, read on the forward strand.
TAGACAGGGCTCTAACTCCTCTAGCTCCACAATGAAATAGGGTGCAGGCCAGGCAGCAGGCTGTTAGCCAGCCTGCCAGCTTAGTGGAGTCTGCCACTAGCACAGTCAGCGTAGTCAGCTCAGCTTTCCCCATTGAGACCGTGTCTGTGCCTCGATCTAGGTTGGGCAAAATTAAAAATGGCGGTGTTCGCTTTAGCAATCTCACTAGTATAAAGACCTCCTCCATTCCTGCCATTATTGAAAGAGATTGTGATACCTCACATCTCAAAATTGGGTTACTTAATGTTAGATCCCTCACTTCCAAGGCAGTTATAGTCAATGAACTAATCACTGATAATAATCTTGATGTGATTGGCCTGACTGAAACATGGCTTAAGCCTGATGAATTTACTGTGTTAAATGAGGCCTCACCCCCTGGTTACACTAGTGACCATAACCCCCCGTGCATCCGGCAAAGGCGGAGGTGTTGCTAACATTTACGATAGCAAATTTCAATTTACAAAAAAAAAAACAATGACGTTTTCGTCTTTTGAGCTTCTAGTCATGAAATCTATGCAGCCTACTCACTCACTTTTTATAGCTACTGTTTACAGGCCTCCTGGGCCATATGCAGTGTTCCTCACTGAGTTCCCTGAATTCCTATCGGATCTTGTAGTCATAGCAGATAATATTCTAATTTTTGGTGACTTTAACATTCACATGGAAAAGTCCACAGACCCACTCCAAAAGGCTTTCGGAGCCATCATCGACTCAGTGGGTTTTGTCCAACATGTCTCTGGACCTGCTCACTGCCACAGTCATACTCTGGACCTAGTTTTGTCCCATGGAATAAATGTTGTGGATCTTAATGTTTTTCCTCATAATCCTGGACTATCGGACCACCATTTTATTACGTTTGCAATTGCAACAAATAATCTGCTCAGACCCCAACCAAGGAGCATTAAAAGTTGTGCTATAAATTCTCAGACAACCCAAAGATTCCTTGATGCCCTTCCAGACTGCCTCTGCCTACCCAAGGACGTCAGAGGACAAAAATCAGTTAACCACCTAACCGAGGAACTCAATTTAACCTTGCGCAATACCCTAGATGCAGTTGCACCCCTAAAAACTAAAAACATCTGTCATAAGAAACTAGCTCCCTGGTATACAGAAAATACACGAGCTCTGAAGCAAGCTTCCAGAAAATTGGAACGGAAACGGCGCCACACCAAACTGGAAGTCTTCCGACTAGCTTGGAAAGACAGTACCGTGCAGTATCGAAGAGCCCTCACTGCTGCTCGATCATCCTATTTTTCCAACTTAATTGAGGAAAATAAGAACAATCCGAAATTTCTTTTTGATACTGTCGCAAAGCTAACTAAAAAGCAGCCTTCGCAAATGGAGGATGGCTTTCACTTCAGCAGTAATAAATGTATGAACTTCTTTGAGGAAAAGATCATGATCATTAGAAAGCAAATTACAGACTCCTCTTTAAATCTGGGTATTCCTCCAAAGCTCCATTGTCCTGAGTCTACACAACTCTGCCAGGACCTAGGATCAAGGGAGATACTAAAGTGTTTTAGTACTACATCTCTTGACACAATGATGAAAATAATCATGGCCTCCAAACCCTCAAGCTGCATACTGGACCCTATTACAACTAAACTACTGAAAGAGCTGCTTCCTGTGCTTGGCCCTCCTATGTTGAACATAATAAACGGCTCTCTATCCACCGGATGTGTACCAAGCTCACTAAAAGTGGCAGTAATTTTTTTACATTTACATTTTTGGTCATTTAGCAGACGCTCTTATCCAGAGCGACTTACATTTCATACATTTTATTTTTCTTTTTCGTACTGAATAATAATATAGTAATAAAGCCTCTCTTGAAAAAGCCGAATCTTGATCCAGAAATTATAAAAAACTATCGGCCTATATCGAATCTTTTATTCCTCTCAAAAATGTTATAAAAAGCTGTTGCACAGCAACTCACTGCCTTCCTGAAGACAAACAATGTATACGAAACGCTTCAGTCTGGTTTTAGACCCCATCATAGCACTGAGACTGCACTTGTGAAGGTGGTAAATGACCTTTTAATGACGTCAGACCGAGGCTCTGCATCTGTCCTCGTGCTCCTAGATCTTAGTGCCGCTTTTGATACCATCGATCACCACATTCTTTTGGAGAGATTGGAAACCCAAATTGGTCTACATGGACAAGTTCTGGCCTGGTTTAGATCTTACCTGTCGGAAAGATATCAGTTTGTCTCTGTGAATGGTTTGTCCTCTGACAAATCAATTGTAAATTTCGGTGTTCCTCAAGGTTCCGTTTTAGGACCACTATTGTTTTCACTATATATTTTACCTCTTGGGGATGTCATTCGAAAACATAATGTTAAATTTCACTGCTATGCGGACGACACACAGCTGTACATTTCAATGAAATTGAAATTCCATGGTGAAGCCCCAAAATTGCCCTCGCTAGAAGCCTGTGTTTCAGACATAAAGAAGTGGATGGCTGCAAACGTTCTACTTTTAAACTCGGACAAAACAGAGATGCTTGTTCTAGGTCCCAAGAAACAAAGAGATCTTCTGTTGAATCTGACAATTAATCTGGATGGTTGTACAGTCGTCTCAAATAAAACTGTGAAGGACCTCGGCGTTACTCTGGAACCTGATCTCTCTTTTGAAGAACATATCAAGACTGTTTCAAGGACAGCTTTTTTCCATCTACGTAACATTGCAAAAATTAGAAACTTTCTGTCCAAAAATGACGCAGAAAAATTAATCCATGCTTTTGTTACTTCTAGGCTGGACTACTGCAATGCTCTACTTTCCGGCTACCCGGATAAAGCACTAAATAAACTTCAGTTAGTGCTAAATACGGCTGCTAGAATCCTGACTAGAACCAAAAAATTTGATCATATTAAGGCAAGGGCTGATTTCAAGGTTTTACTGCTAACCTACAAAGCATTACATGGGCTTGCTCCTACCTATCTTTCCGATTTGGTCCTGCCGTACATACCTACACGTACGCTACGGTCACAAGACGCAGGCCTCCTAATTGTCCCTAGAATTTCTAAGCAAACGGCTGGAGGTAGGGCTTTCTCCTATAGAGCTCCATTTTTATGGAATGGTCTACCTACCAATGTGAGAGACGCAGACTCAGTCTCAACCTTTAAGTCTTTACTGAAGACTTATCTCTTCAGTAGGTCCTATGATTAAGTATAGTCTGGCCCAGGAGTGTGAAGGTGAACGGAAAGGCTGGAGCAACGAACCGCCCTTGCTGTCTCTGCCTTGCCGGCTCCCCTCTTTCCACTGGGATGTTCTGCCTCTAACCCTTTTACAGGGGCTGAGTCACTGGCTTACTGGTGTTCTTCCATGCCGTCCATGGGAGGGGTGCGTCACTTGAGTGGGTTGAGTCACTGACGTGGTCTTCCTGTCTGGGTTGGCGCCCCCCCCTTGGGTTGTGCCATGGCGGAGATCGTTGTGGGCTATACTTGGCCTTGTCTTAGGACGGTAAGTTGGTGGTTGGAGACATCCCTCTAGTGGTGTGGGGGCTGTGCTTTGGCAAAGTGGGTGGGGTTATATCCTGCCTGTTTGGCCCTGTCCGGGGGTATCATCGGATGGGGCCACAGTGTCTTCTGATCCCTCCTGTCTCAGCCTCCAGTATTTATGCTGCAGTAGTTTATGTGTCGGGGGGCTAGGGTCAGTCTGTTACATCTGGAGTATTTCTCTTGTCTTATCCGGTGTCCTGTGTGAATTTAAATATGCTCTCTTTAATTCTCTCTGTCTCTCTTTCTGTCTTTCTCTCGGAGGACCTGAGCCCTAGGACCATGCCTCAGGACTACCTGGTATGATGACTCCTTGCTGTCCCCAGGCCACCTGGCCGTGCTGCTGCTCCAGTTTCAACTGTTCTGCCTGCGGCTATGGAACCCTGACCTGTTCACCGGACGTGCTTGTTGCACCCTCGACAACTACTATGATTATTATTATTTGACCTTGCTGGTCATTTATGAACATTTTAACATTTTAACATCTTGACCATGTTCTGTTATAATATCCACCCTGCACAGCCAGAAGAGGACTGACCACCCCTCATAGCCTGGTTCCTCTCTAGGTTTCTTCCTAGGTTTTTGGCCTTTCTAGGGAGTTTTTCCTAGGGAGTTTTTCCTAGCCACCGTGCTTCTTTCACATGCTTTGCTTGCTGTTTGGGGTTTTAGGCTGGGTTTCTGTACAGCACTTTGAGATATCAGCTGATGTACGAAGGGCTATATAAAAATTAATTTGATTTGTTTTGATTTGATTTGAACCAACACCAGTATTACTGGAGACTGGACCAGATAACCAACACCAGTACTACTGGAGACTGGACCAGGTAACCAACACCAGTACTACTGGAGACTGGACCAGGTAATCAACACCAGTACCACTGGAGACTGGACCAGGTAACCAACAACAGTACCACTAGAGACTGGACCAGGTAACCACCACCAGTACCACTAGAGACTGGACCAGGTAACCAACACCAGTACTACTAGAGACTGGACCAGGTAACCAACACCAGTACTACTGGAGACTGGACCAGGTAACCAACACCAGTACTACTGGAGACTGGACCAGGTAACCAACACCAGTACTACTGGAGACTGGACCAGGTAACCAACACCAGTACTACTGGAGACTGGACCAGGTAACCAACACCAGTACTACTAGAGACTGGACCAGGTAACCAACACCAGTATTACTAGAGACTGGACCAGGTAACCAACACCAGTACTACTGGAGACTGGACCAGGTAACCACCACCAGTACTACTAGAGACTGGACCAGGTAACCAACACCAGTACTACTAGAGACTGGACCAGGTAACCAACACCAGTACTACTAGAGACTGGACCAGGTAACCAACACCAGTATTACTGGAGACTGGACCAGGTAACCAACACCAGTACTACTAGAGACTGGACCAGGTAACCAACACCAGTACTACTGGAGACTGGACCAGGTAACCAACACCAGTACCACTGGAGACTGGACCAGGTAACCAACACCAGTACCACTAGAGACTGGACCAGGTAACCACCACCAGTACTACTAGAGACTGGACCAGGTAACCACCACCAGTACTACTAGAGACTGGACCAGGTAACCAACACCAGTATTACTGGAGACTGGACCAGGTAACCAACACCAGTACTACTGGAGACTGGACCAGGTAACCAACACCAGTACTACTGGAGACTGGACCAGGTAACCAACACCAGTATTACTGGCGACTGGACAAGGTAACCAACACCAGTATTACTGGAGACTGGACCAGGTAACCAACACCAGTATTACTGGAGACTGGACCAGGTAACCAACACCAGTACTACTAGAGACTGGACCAGGTAACCAACACCAGTACCACTAGAGACTGGACCAGGTAACCAACACCAGTACTACTAGAGACTGGACCAGGTAACCAACACCAGTATTACTGGAGACTGGACCAGGTAACCAACACCAGTACTACTACAGACTGGACCAGGTATCCAACACCAGTACTACTAGAGACTGGACCAGGTAACCAACACCAGTACTACTGGAGATTGGACCAGGTAACCAACACCAGTACTACTGGAGATTGGACCAGGTAACCAACACCAGTACTACTGGAGTCTGGACCAGGTAACCAACACCAGTATTACTGGAGACTGGACCAGGTAACCTACACCAGTATTACTGGAGACTGGACCAGGTAACCAACACCAGTACTACTAGAGACTGGACCAGGTAACCAACACCAGTACTACTGGAAACTGGACCAGGTAACCAACACCAGTACTACTAGAGACTGGACCAGGTAACCAACACCAGTACTACTAGAGACTGGACCAGGTAACCAACACCAGTATTACTGGAGACTGGACCAGGTAACCAACACCAGTACTACTGGAGACTGGACCAGGTAACCAACACCAGTACTACTGGACTGAACCAGGTAACCAACACCAGTACCACTAGAGACTGGACCAGGTAACCAACACCAGTACTACCGGAGACTGGACCAGGTAACCAACACCAGTACCACTAGAAACTGTTTGAGTGATAGATTCCAACAAAGTGTGTATGGTTGGCCCAAAATAATTCTCTCCTTTAATGTTGTGCTGAATTTCTGTAAAGATGAAGCTCATGATAGCAGAGCAGCTAAGAACCCCATGCATCATTACTCATTCAGTAATTCAACATCCAATGCCCTTTGGAATCATTCTAGTAGAAATAACCCACCTACGCAGGGTCAGAACCAATTATTTATCTATACATTAGATGACATAGGGGGCGCTGTGTTGAAGCCACCGTGCCACCGTCTTGGTATTCCAGCACCATTTAAAAAAATATACTGCTCAAAAAAATAAAGGGAACACTTAAACAACACAATGTAACTCCAAGTCAATCACACTTCTGTGAAATCAAACTGTCCACTTAGGAAGCAACACTAATTGACAATACATTTCACATGCTGTTGTGCAAATGGAATAGACAACAGGTGGAAATTATAGTCAATTAGCAAGACACCCCCAATAAAGGAGTGGTTCTGCAGGTGGTAACCACAGACCACTTCTCAGTTCCTATGCTTCCTGGCTGATGTTTTGGTCACTTTTGAATGCTGGCGGTGCTTTCACTCTAGTGGTAGCATGAGACGGAGTCTACAACCCACACAAGTGGCTCAGGTAGTGCAGCTCATCCAGGATGGCACATCAATGCGAGCTGTGGCAAGAAGGTTTGCTGTGTCTGTCAGCGTAGTATCAAGAGCATGGAGGCGCTACCAGGAGACAGGCCAGTACATCAGGAGACGTGGAGGAGGCCATAGGAGGGCAACAACCCAGCAGCAGGACCGCTACCTCCGCCTTTGTGCAAGGAGGAGCAGGAGGAGCACTGCCAGAGCCCTGCAAAATGACCTCCAGCAGGCCACAAATGTACATGTGTCTGCTCAAACGGTCAGAAACAGACTTCATGAGGGTGGTATGAGGGCCCGACATCCACAGGTGGGGGTTGTGCTTACAGCCCAACACCGTGCAGGACGTTTGGCATTTGCCAGAGAACACCAAGATTGGCAAATTCGCCACTGGCGCCCTGTGCTCTTCACAGATGAAAGTAGGTTCACACTGAGCACATGTGACAGACGTGACAGTCTGGAGACGCCGTGGAGAACGTTCTGCTGCCTGCAACATCCTCCAGCATGACCGGTTTGGCGGTGGGTCAGTCATGGTGTGGGGTGGCATTTCTTTGGGGGGCCGCACAGCCCTCCATGTGCTCGCCAGAGGTAGCCTGACTGCCACTAGGTACCGAGATGAGATCCTCAGACCCCTTGTGAGACCATATGCTGGTGCGATTGGCCCTGGGTTCCTCCTAATGCAAGACAATGCTACAATGCTAGACCTCATGTGGCTGGAGTGGTTCAGCAGTTCCTGCAAGAGGAAGGCATTGATGCTATAGACTGGCCCGCCCGTCTGGGAGGAGATCCCTCAGGAGACCATCCACCACCTCATCAGGAGCATGCCCAGGCGTTGTATGGAGGTCATACAGGCACGTGGAGGCCCCACACGCTACTGAGCCTCATTTTGACTTGTTTTAAGGACATTACATCAAAGTTGGATCAGCCTGTAGTGTGTTTTTCCACTTTACTTTTGAGTGTGACTCCAAATCCAGACCTCCATGGGTTGATAAATTGGATTTCCATTGATTATTTTTGTGTGATTTTGTTGTCAGCACATTCAACTATGTAAAGAAAAAAGTATTTAATAAGATTATTTCATTCATTCAGATCTAGGATGTGTTATTTTAGTGTTTCCTTTATTTTTTGGAGCAGTGTATTTGGAAGCTGATCGAAATTATACCTTAGTTTTGCCCCATGTTTTCTATTACAGACACCTTAATGTATACTGATGAATTATATTGTGAGATAAACATAAAAATGTACAAATAAAAAACTAAATATATAAAAATCCTTAAAGTATCATTCTTAGAGATGACTAATGTTACTGTCCACACTACAACAACATACTTAAATACATGTTATTCTGATCGTTGAAACATTTAATTGATATCCTGTAGAATTGCATTCATTGCTATGGAGGACTGCTCTTACTGTGGAGTGCCAAGTTGCTTCAAAGCCTCTCAGCGGGCAATACATACTGTAACATCAGCAATCCAGGGTTTATATACATCATTGGTCAGAACAGGTCATGGGGTCAGAGTTGAAAGCTGTTTGCTAGAGGGTGGTTTGGGGTTTGTCGGGTGGGGGAGTGAAACGTTTCCACCTTAATCCTCTCAACCGCATCACGACCACATATATAATCCACGTTAAAAATGTACCTTGTTGTCAGAAGCCCTTATTGGTCTTATTTTGAGGGAGAGTGTATTCTGCTTTAATTTTATTTCCATGTCAAATGAAAGGCTTGTATTTAATTATTGTCTCCTTTGCTTGTCTCCTTTCCTCTTTTCTCTATTTCAAGCTGTCACCTCAAGACAAGCAAACTGCTTCTGGTAGACAGTAATGACAGTCATCTTTTTCGTCAGGCAGTAATGGGGCTTAAAAAGAAATCAAAGTTACTCTATTATGAAGTCCCATGGGAGCGCTGTTGTTTGGGGGTATAACGTGAGCTGGAGAGGCCCGTAATTTACATGTGTCATGCATTTCACCATCCTGTCTGTCGAGGGAAATGTCAAGCATGTTGCTGTGGTGCTCGCGTGGCGTGAAAACAGATCGCAACAAGTGTATCTGAGTGACTATCAAAACCTCAGTCATACTAACCTGTTTCAAACTGGAGAATGCTCTGTTGTAATGGTAGCACTGTAGTTGACAGGAGATTCAGCAAATCTTGGAGAAATGTAATTTAAAAAAAAGCTGTCACAAAATCCTTCGTTGTGTTGCAGGGAAGACCAAAATGCAGCGGAGTTGTGGATACTCATATTTTAATTAACGAAAAAAAGAGTAAAGCATCCACTTGACAAAACAATAAATGATAACCACAACACTAAACAGTTTTGCAGGCTCACCAACGCAGTGCAAAAACAACTACCCACAAAACCAAGTGACAAACATACTCCTACATATATGACTCCCAATCAGGAACAACGATCCCCAGCTGTTCCTGATCAGGAGTCACAAGACCAACACAGAACAATCACACACACACACACACACAAGACTGCCAAGTCCTGACCCCAAAACTACTACAACAGCTCCATCTGCTGGTCAGGACGTGACAGTACCCCCCCCCCCCCTCAAGGTGCAGACCCCGGAATGCACCTAACAAAAAAAACACCAACAAACAAAATCCCCAACAAAACCCATAAACAATAACCCCTAAACAATGAGGGAAGGGAGGGTGGCTGCCGTCAACGACGGCACTGTGCTACACCCTCCCTCCCCAACCCACCTATCCTGGAGGTGGCTCAGGTGCAGGACGTGGACCTTGCTCCACCCTCGGCGTCGCCCACTTCGGTGGCGCCGATAGCTGAGCCAGGCAGACGGACCCCTCGGGCTGGGCCGGAGGACAGGAGGGCCCCTCGGGCTGGGCCGGGGGACAGGAGGGCCCCTGGGGCTGGGCCGGGGGGACAGGAGGGCCCCTGGGGCTGGGCCGGGGGGACAGGAGGGCCCCTGGGGCTGGGCCGGGGGGACAGGAGGGCCCCTCGGGCTGGGCCGGGGGGACAGGAGGGCCCCTCGGGCTGGGCCGGGGGGACAGGAGGGCCCCTCGGGCTGGGCCGGAGGGCAGGAGGGCCCCTCGGGCTGGGCCGGAGGGCAGTCTGGCCGCTCCGGCAGTTCAGCGCAGTCTGGCCGCTCCGGCAGTTCAGCGCAGTCTGGCCGCTCCGGCAGTTCAGCGCAGTCTGGCCGCTCCCGCAGTTCAGCGCAGTCTGGCCGCTCCGGCAGTTCAGCGCAGTCTGGCCACTCCGGCAGTTCAGCGCAGTCTGGCAGCTCCGACGACTGTTGACTGGCGGGCAGCTCCGACGACTGTTGACTGGCGGGCAGCTCCGATGACTGTTGACTGGCGGTCAGCTCCGGCGACTGTTGACTGGCGGTCAGCTCCGGCGACTGTTGACTGGCGGTCAGCTCCGGCGACTGTTGACTGGCGGTCAGCTCTGGCAACTGTTGACTGGCGAGGCTGGGCTGACGCACTAGACTCCTGATGCGTGGGGCTGGTACTGGACGTGCCAGCCTGGAGACACGCACCTCCATGCTAGTGCGTCTAGCGGGAAACACCGGACCGAAAGAGCGCACTGGCGGTCTTGAGCGCAGGGTTGGCATCACCCCTTCCGGCTCGATGCCTACTTCGCCCTGGCACATGCGGGGCGCTGGTACCTTGCCTACCGGCCTGAAAATCCCAGGCCTCACCACAGCCCCAACCCCAAAGCAGGGGACCTGTCCAGTCTGCCCTACAAGGGTACGGGGAGCTGGCCTGGGGCTGTAATCTCGCCCCGCCAAATAGCCCTTGTGCCCCCCCCTAAAAAATTATTGGGGCTGCCTCTCGGGTTCTACCTGCCTCCCAGGCAGGTTGTCACAGTGGACCCGCAACTGCTCCCATGTCCAGTCAATCCTCTCCGTCAACACCTCAAGCGACCAGGAATCCATCACCTCCCGAGCGCGCTGCTTCCAACATTCCTCCCTCACTTGCCTCTGTCCTCTTCTCCGCTGCTTGGTCCTTTGGTGGTGGGTAGTTCTGTCACAAAATCCTTCGTTGTGTTGCAGGGAAGACCAAAATGCAGCGGAGTTGTGGATACTCATATTTTAATTAACGAAAAAAAGAGTAAAGCATCCACTTGACAAAACAATAAATGATAACCACAACACTAAACAGTTTTGCAGGCTCACCAACGCAGTGCAAAAACAACTACCCACCAAACCAAGTGACAAACATACTCCTACATATATGACTCCCAATCAGGAACAACGATCCCCAGCTGTTCCTGATCAGGAGTCACAAGACCAACACAGAACAATCACACACAAGACTGCCACGTCCTGACCCCAAAACTACTACAACAGCTCCATCTGCTGGTCAGGACGTGACAAAAGCATTGCACCAACACATTTTTTCTTTTGGCCTTCATCAGGCTTTTGGCCTGGCTGCAGTAGCAATCATAGTGGATTAAACCTATAGAAAGTGGATTACAACTATATACACTCTATAGTGGACTACAACTATATAAAGTGGATTACAACTATATACACTGTATAGTGGACTACAACTATATAAAGTGGATTACAACTATATACACTCTATAGTGGACTACAACTATATAAAGTGGATTACAACTATATACACTCTATAGTGGACTACAACTATATAAAGTGGATTACAACTATATACACTGTATAGTGGACTACAACTATATAAAGTGGATTACAACTATATACACTCTTTAGTGGACTACAACTATATAAAGTGGATTACAACTATATACACTGTATAGTGGACTACAACTATATAAAGTGGATTGCAACTATATATAGAGGATTACAACTATATAAAGTGGATTACAACTATATACACTGTATAGTGGACTACAACTATATAAAGTGGATTACAACTATATATAGTGGATTAGATCTATATTTAGTGGATTACAGCTATATAAATCAAATCAAATAGAATTTGTCACATGCAACAAATACAACAGGTTTAGACCTTACAGTGGAATGCAGTTTTAAGAAAATATCAACAACAAAAAATAAAAATAAAACAAAGATATATAAGAATAAATACAAAATTAAAGGAATAAAAATATTCAAAAATATTAGAAAATAAGAGATAAAAACAAAAATAAGAGATAAGATGATCAAATAATTATAGAATAGCAGTAAATAACAATAATGGTGCTATATACAGGGGTTACTGGTACAGAGTCAATGTGCGGGGGCACCGGAGTCGAGGTAATTAAGGTAATATTAAAGTGCATAGATAATAACAGAGAGTAAGAGTAGAAGGGGGGGGGGGCAACACAAATAGTCTGTGTAGCCATTTGATTAGCTGTTCAGGGGTCTTATGGCTTGGGGGTAGAAGCTGTTTAGAAGCCTCTTGGACCTAGACTTGGCGCTCCGGTACCGCTTGCCGTCCGGTAGCAGAGAGAACAGTCTATGACTTGGGTGGCTGGAGTCTTTGACAATTTTTTGGGCCTTCCTCTGACACCGACTGGTATAGAGGTCCTGGATGGCAGGAAGCTTGGCCCCAGTGATGTACTGGGCCGTAGGCACTACCCTCTGTAGTGCCTTACGGTCGGAGTTCGAGCAGTTGCAATACCAAGCAGTGATGCAACCCATCAGGATGCTCTCGATGTGCAGTTGTAAAACCTTTTGAGGATCTGAGGACCCATGACAAATCTTTTCAGTCTCCTGAGGGGGAATAGGTTTTGTCGTGCCCTCATCACGACTGTCTTGGTGTGCTTGGACCACATTAGTTACAGTTGAAGTCGGAAGATTACATACACTTAGGTTGGAGTCATTAAAACTCATTTTTCAACCACCCCACAATTTTCTTGTTAACAAACTATAGTTTTGGCAAGTCGGTTAGGACATCTACTTTGTGCATGACACAAGTAATTTTTCCAACAATTGTTTACAGACAGATTATTTCACGTATAATTCACTGTATCACAATTCAAGCTCATCACTAATGGTTTGCAACTGCACATGGGGACAAAGATCGTACTTTTTGGAGAAAAAATGACCATCATTGTGTTTGGAGGAAAAAGGGTGAGGCTTGCAAGCCGAAGAACACCATCCCAACCGTGAAGCATGGGGGTGACGGCATCATGTTGTGGGGGTGCTTTGCTGCAGGAGGGACTGGTGTACTTCACAAAATAGATGGCATCATGAGAAAGGAAAGTTATGTGGATATATTGAAGCGCCATCTCAAGACATCAATCAGGAAGTTAAAGCTTGGTCGCAAATGGGTCTTCCAAATGGACAATGACCCCAAACATACTTCCAAAGTTGTGGCAAAATGGCTTAAGGACAACAAAGTCAAGGTATTGGAGTGGCCATCACAAAGCCCTGACCTCAATCCTATAGAACATTTGTGGGCAGAACTGAAAAAGCGTGTGCGAGCAAGGAGGCCTACAAACCTGACTCAGTTACACCAGCTCTGTCGGTGATCAGGCCTACCACTGTTGTGTCATCAGCAAACTTAATGATGGTGTTGGAGTCGTGCCTGGCCGTGCAGTCATGAGTGAACAGGGAGTACAGGAGGGGGCTGAGCACGCACCCCTGAGGGGCCTCAGTGTTGAGGATCAGTGTGGCGGATGTGTTGTTACCTACCCTTACCATCTGGGGGCGGCCCGTCAGGAAGTCCAGGACCTAGTTGCAGGGGAGGTGTTTAGTCCCAAGGTCCTTAGCTTAGTGATGAGCTTTGAGGGCACTATGGTGTTGAACCCTGAGCTGTAGTCAATGAATAGCATTCTCACAGAGATGTATCTTTTGTCCAGGTGTGAAAGGGCATTGTGGAGTGCAGTAGAGATTGCATCATCTGTGGCTCTGTTGGTGCGGTATGCATATTGGAGTGGGTCTAGGTTTTCTGGTATTATGGTGTTTATGTGAGCCAAGACCAGCCTTTCATAGCATTTCATTTCACAGACGTGAGTGCTACGGGTCAGTAGTCATTTAGGCAGGTTACCTTTGTGTTCTTGGGCACAGGGACTATGGTGGTCTGCTTTAAACATGTTGGTTTTACAGACTCGGACAGGGAGAGGTTGAAAATGTCAGTGAAGACACTTGCCAGTTGGTCAGCGCATGCTCAGAGTACACGTCCTGGTAATCCATCTGGCCCTGCGGCCTTGTGAATGTTGACCTGTTTAAAGGTCTTGCTCACGTCGGCTGCGGAGGGCATGATCACACAGTCGTCCAGAACAGATGATCCTCTGATGCATGTTTCAGTGTTACTTTCCCCGAAGCGAGCATAGAAGTTATTTAGCTCGTCTGGTAGGCTCGTGTCACTGGGTAGCTCTCGGCTGTGCTTCCCTTCATAGTCGGTAATAGTTTGCGAGCCCTGCCACATCCAACGAGTGTCGGAGCCGGTGCACTACAATTCAATTTTAATCCTGTATTGACGCTTTGCCTGTTTGATGTTTCGTCGGAGTGCATAGCGGACTTTCTTATGAGCGTCCAGGTATAGTTCCCTCTCCTTGAAGCGGCAGCTCTACCCTTTAGCTCAGCGCGAATGTTGCCTGTAATCCATGGCTTCTGGTTGGGGTATGTACGTACAGTCACTGTGGGGACGACATCCTCGATGCACTTATTGATAAAGCCTGTGACTGATGTGGTTCACTCGTCAATGCCATCGGAAGAATCCCTTAACATATTCCAGTCTGTGCTAGCAAAACAGTGCTGCAGTTTAGCATCTGCTTCATATGACCACGATTTTTTTGGTAAGCAGGAATCAGGAGGATGCAATTATGGTCAGATTTGCCAAATTGAGGGCGAGGGAGAGCTTTGCATGCATCTCTGTGTGTGAAGTAAAGGTGGTCTAGAATTTTTTCCCTCTGGTTGCACATTTAACATGCTGATAGAAATTAGGTAAAACTGATTTAAGTTTCCCTGCATTCAAGTCCCCGGCCACTAGGAGTGCCGCCTCTGGATGAGCATTTTCCTGTTTGCTTATGGCGGTTTACAGCTCATTGAGTGCAGTGTTAGTGCCAGCATCAGTCTGTGATGGTATGTAGACAGCTATGAAAATACAGCTGAAAACTCTCTAGGTAGATAGTGTGATCTACAGCTTATCATGAGATACTCTACCTCAGGCAAGCAAAACCTCGAGACTTCCTTAGATATCGTGTACCAGCTGTTGTGTACATATATGCATAGGCCCTCGCCCGTGTCTTACCAGAGGCTGCTGTTCTATCCTGCTGATAGAGTGTATAACCCACCAGCTGTATGTTCTTAATGTTGTCGTTCAGCCACTACTCGGTGAAACATAAGATATTACAGTTTCAATGTCCCGTTTGTAGGATATACGTGCTTTCAGTTCATCCCATTTATTTTCCAAACATTGAATGTTAGCTAGCAGGATGGAAAGCAAAGGCAGATTAGCCACTCGTCGCCTGATACTCTTCGTCTAATGTGAGGTGAGTAATCACAGTTCTGATGTCCAGAAGCTCTTTTCGGTCATAAGAGATGGTAGCAGCAACATCATGTACAAAACAAGTTACAAACAACGCAAAAAACAAACAAAATAGCACGGTTGGTTAAGAGCCGATAAGACGGCAGCCCTCCCCTCCGGCGCCATCATTCATATATATAGTGGATTACAACTATAGAAAAACTATATATAGTGGATTACAACCATAGAAAAACAAAATATAGTGGATTACAACTATAGAAAAACTATATATAGTGGATTACAACTATAGAAAAACGAAATATAGTGGATTACAACTATATATAGTGGATTACAACTATAGAAAAACTATATATAGTGGATTACAACTATAGAAAAACGACATATAGTGGATTACAACTATAGAAAAACTAAATATAGTGGATTACAACTATAGAAAAACTACATATAGTGGATTACAACTATAGAAAAACTATATATAGTGGATTACAACTACAGAAAAACTATATATAGTGGATTACAACTATAGAAAAACTACATATAGTGGATTACAACTATAGAAAAACTACATATAGTGGATTACAACTATAGAAAAACTACATATTGTGGATTACAACAATAGAAAAACTATATATAGTGGATTACAACCATAGAAAAACTTTATATAGTGGATTACAGCTAAATATAGTGGATTACAACTATATATAGTGGATTACAACTGTATAAAAACTATATTTTGTGGATTACAACTATTGAAAAACTATATATAGTAGATTACAGCTAAATATAGTGGAGTACAACTATATATAGTGGATTACAACTATATAAAAACTATATATAGTGGATTACAACTATAGAAAAACTATATATAGTGGATTACAACTATAGAAAAACTATATATAGTGGATTACAACTATATAAAAACAATATTTTGTGGATTACAACTATATATAGTGGATTACAACTATATAAAAACTATATTTTGTGGATTACAACTATAGAAAAACTATATATAGTGGATTACAACTATAGAAAAATAATCAGCAGCCTAATGACCCAGAGGCCGGAGAGGGAGTATAGGTGACACATATTGCATTCTGCTGTTCTATTATGTCCAATTTAGGGGAGAGTGGGGCAATTTTTTACATTCAGCATCACTCCATCAAAAGGAAATATAATATTCTTTCCAACAAAGATATCTACATATATTTCAGGATATTGCGTATCCCTGGAAATATTCAGAATTCATGTTATCATTGCAGTTTTGAAAACATAGCTTGTCCCAAAAATGTGGTCTGTAAGGACAATTTACCCCGGGAAGGGTGTAATTTGAGCCGCGGTAACAGGGTAATACTGAATGAAATATTACCACTACCTTTTTAAAACTATGTATATCTTTAATTCCCAAACGTAATTCAACAGAATCAAAATCACTTTTTTTTTGTCTTTTAATTGTTTTAAGCATCTTTTAACACAGACTTAACACCTTACAAACACTTTATACAATTTAAAACAAATTTAACATAGGCCAGGCTCTGTTGTTACCTCA
>NC_138308.1:44505000-44580000 GCF_965601325.2 Salmo salar
TTTGTGTGTCTGTGTGGAGGAGGGATCCTTGTCTGTGTGTTTGTGTGTCTGTGTGGAGGGGGGATCTTTGTCTGTGTGTTTGTGTGTCTGTGTGGAGGGGGGATCCTTGTCTGTGTGTTTGTGTGTCTGCGCGTACTCTACTGTAGTGCACTATATAGGGAATATGGAGTCATTTAGAACACATCCCCATGTCAGTGTAGTCAGGGGATATATTAGAGATTCTGCAGCGCTGCGCCCATTTGGGTTATTATTTCATGGACTCCCTAGTAATCAGATCCATTCATCCACACAGTACCTCTTGCCAACATACAGTAAGTCCACTGTTTTTAATAGTTCACTGACAACACATTTATGTTGCTAAGCTCCACAAACTAAACCTCACCAAATACCTCTCCTGCAAAATGCCTTTTCAGATGTCCGCCAAGGTAATATGGAATTTACTTGCATCAAGCCCTTGGTAATTGCTTCCAGATTTACCCAGGCTTCCCCCAGCCCAGCCTGCCAGTACTTGGAGTGAAGCCACATTCTTCACTGTATAGTAAGCCAAGAACATCGTCCAACCCAGTGTGGTTTTCTACTGCAGCTGCAAGACCTCACTCCTTGTCAAACAGTTATCCTCTATGGGCTACGTAACAGCCACTGGCAGCCTGTGGCGCGATTTTCAAAACCTTAAAAATCCTATTAATTCAATTTCTCAAACATATGACTATTTTACAGCTATTTAAAGACAAGACTCTCGTTAACCTCTATGGGCTAGGTGGGACGCAAGCGTCCCACCCGTGGTGCACTCCATCAACAGCAGGTGCATTTCAAGAGCGGCAAATTTGAATCCAAATAAATGTCAAAATTCAAATTTTTCAAACATACAACTATTTTACACCCTTTGAAAGATAAACATCTCCTTAATCTAACCACGTTTCACGATTTCAAAAAGGTTTTACGGCGAAAGCATAAATTTAGAGTATGTTAGGACAGTACATTTACAAGAGTTGTGTGTAATGTTTTGTCAATTCAAAGACAGGGTCACCAAAACCATAAAACCAGCTAAAATGATGCACTAACCTTTTACAATCTCCATCAGATGACACTCCTAGGACATTATGTTAGACAATGCATGCATTTTTAGTTCTATCAAGTTCATATTTATATCCAAAAACAGCGTTTTACTATGGCATTGATGTTGAGGAAATCGTTTCCCTCCAATAACCGGCAGTCAAGTCAGCACCACAAATTAAATAATTAAAATTAGAAAACATTGGTAAAATATTATATTGTCATTTAAAGAATTATAGATTTACATCTCTTGAACTCAATCAACTTGCCAGATTTAAAAATAACCTTACTGGGAAATCACACTTTGCAATAATCTGAGCACTGCGCCCAGAAAAATACGCGTTGCGATACAGACTCGCCGTCATGTTGGGGAGATCTAAAATCGAAAATACTATGTAAATAATCCATTACCTTTGATTCTCTTCATCAGATGTCACTTCCAGGTATCACAGGTCCATAACGAATGTAGTTTTGTTCAAAAAAGCTCATCATTTATGTCCAAAAATCTCCGTCTTGTTAGCACATGATCTAAGCCAGCCGGACTTCACTTCATGAACGAGGGGAAAAAATATATTTACGTTCGTTCAAACATGTCAAACGTTGTATAGCATAAATCATTAGGGCCTTTTTTAACCAGAACATGAATAATATTCAAGGTGGACGAATGCATACTCTTTTATAACGTATTGGAACGAGGGTACCCAACATGAACTCGCGCGCCAGGTGTCTAATGGGCCATCATCGTTCCATGGCTCTTGTTCGGTCAGATCTCCCTCCAGAAGACTCAAAACACTTTGTAAAGGCTGGTGACATCTAGTGGAAGCAATAGGAAGTGCCAAAATATTCCTCAGCCCCTGTGTTTTTCAATGGCATAGGTTTAAAGGTAATACAACACATCAGGTATCCACTTCCTGTCAGAAAATGTCTCAGGGTTTTGCCTGCCAAATGAGTTCTGTTATACTCACAGACACCATTCAAACAGTTTTAGAAACTTTAGAGTGTTTTCTATCCATATATAATAAGTATATGCATATTCTAGTTACTGGGTAGGATTAGTAACCAGATTAAATTGGGTACATTTTTTTTATCCAGCCGTGCAAATACTGCCCCCTAGCCCTAACAGGTTAATCTAACCACACTGTCCGATTTCAAAAAGGCTTTACAACGAAAGCAAAACATTAGATTATGTCAGCAGAGTACCAAGCCAGAAATAATCAGACACCCATTTTTCAAGCCAGCATATAATGTCACCAAAACCCAGAAGACAGCTAAATGCAGCACTCACCTTTGATGATCTTCATCAGATGACAACCCTAGGACATTATGTTATACAATACATGCATGTTTTGTTTAATCAAGTTCATATTTATATCAAAAACCAGCTTTTTACATTAGCATGTGACGTTCAGAACTAGCATACCCCCGCAAACTTCCGGGGAATTCACTAACATTTTACTAAATTACTCACGATAAACGTTCACAAAAAGCACAACAATTATTTTAAGAATTATAGATACAGACCTCCTCTATGCACTCGATATGTCCGATTTTAAAATAGCTTTTTGGTGAAAGCACATTTTGCAATATTCTAAGTACATAGCCCAGGCATCACGGGCTCGCTATTTAGACACCCGGCAAGTTTAGCACTCACCATAATCATATTTACTATTATAAAAGTTTGATTACCTTTTGTTGTCTTCGTCAGAATGCACACCCAGGACTGCTACTTCAATAACAAATGTTGGTTTGGTCCAAAATAATCCATCATTATATCCCAATAGCAGCGTTTTGTTCGTGCGTTCCAGACACTATCCGAAATAGTAAAGAAGTGTCGCGCGCATGGCGCAATTCGTGACAATAAAATTCTAAGTATTCCATTACCGTACTTCGAAGCATGTCAACCGCTGTTTAAAATACATTTTTACGTCATTTTTCTCGTAGAAAAGCGATAATATTCCGACAGGGAATCTCCTTTTCGGCAAACAGAGGAAAAAATCCCAAAGGCGGGGGCGGTCGGGTCACGCGCATAAGCCCAGTGTCCCTTGATCGGCCACTTGAGAAAGGCGATAATGTGTTTCAGCCTGGGGCTGGAATGACGACATTCTGTTTTTTCCCGGGCTCTGAGTGCCTATGGACGACGTGGGAAGTGTCACGTTAGAGCAGAGATCCTTAGTAAATGATAGAGATGGAAAAGAAGTTCAAGAAATGGTCAGACAGGCCACTTCCTGTAAAGGAATCTCTCAGGTTTTGACCTGCCATTTGAGTTCTGTTATACTCACAGACACCATTCAAACAGTTTTAGAAAATGTAGGGTGTTTTCTATCCATATGTAATAAGTATATGCATATTCTAGTTACTGGCTAGGAGTGGTAACCAGATTAAATCGGGTATGTTTTTTATCCAGCCGTGTCAATACTGCCCCCTAGCCCTAACAGGTTTAAATACCAAACCACAATCATTTGTTTTCATGTTAACCATGACTAGGAGTGTTCACATGGCATCCCTTGTTGGAGAAGTGGTACCATATTAACCCCAGACCTTGTCTCTTAAACACATGGCATCCCTTGTTGGAGAAGTGGTACCATATGGTGCCAGACCTTTAAACTCAATACTTTGTGCTTTTTGAGTGACAATAATTTGACAAAAATGACAATCATTTACTCAACTTGCAGAAAAGGAATTTCACAATATAATTTGCATTTGTAATTTTTAGGAGTACACTCCAGCCATGAATTAAAACCTACAGGATGTCCTATGAAAGATGTGTCTTGAAGGAACTACTGTTTACTGTGAATGATACAATACAATATCACCACATCATTTAAAATTACCTTATGGCTTAGCACAATTCATATGTAATCATCTGTCTATCTGGTTATTATTTTGTTAAATGAAGACTGACTCCCACCTCCTGAAGAAAAATAGAATCAGAAAAGTCCGCCATTCCCCGATGAGCTAGTCAGACTTCAGGAGAACCAGGGCCAACAACATGAGCTAAGGGTAGTTATGAATAGCTAGTCAGATTTCAGGAGAACCAGGGCCAACAACATGAGCTAAGGATAATCATTAATAGCTAGTCAGACTTCAGGAGAACCAGGGCCAACAACATGAGCTAAGGATACTCATTAATAGCTAGTCAGACTTCAGGAGAACCAGAGCCAACAACATGAGCTAAGGATACTCATTAATAGCTAGTCAGACTTCAGGAGAACCAGGGCCAACAACATGAGCTAAGGGTAGTTATGAATAGCTAGTCAGATTTCAGGACAACCAGGGCCAACAACATGAGCTAAGGGTAGTTATGAATAGCTAGCCAGATTTCAGGAGAACCAGGACTAACAATATGACTTAAGGGTTATCATTAATAGCTAGTCAGACTTCAGGAGAACCAGGGCCAACAACATGAGCTAAGGGTAATCATTAATAGCTAGTCAGACTTCAGGAGAAGCAGGGTGTCACGACTTCCGCTGAAGTTGGTCCCTCTCCTTGTTCGGGCGGCATTCGGCGGTCAAAGTCACCGGCCTTCTAGCCATCGCCGATCCACCTTTCATTTTCCATTGGTTTTGTCTTGTCTTCCTCATACCTGGTTCCAATTCCATCAGTTACATGTTGTGTATTTAACCCTCTGTTTCCCCCCATGTCCTTGACCGGAATTGTTTCTTGTAGTGCTTGTGCATGGTATGCTGGTATTTATCAGGTTTTGTTTGACCCATTTCATGTATTGTTCTGTTGACGGTGGTTTATGTTTATTAAACAACACCGTTGTAAATCAGCTTTCGCTCTCCTGCGCCTGACTTCTCTGCTGCCCGTATGCACCTCATTACACAGGGCCAAAAACATGAGCTAAGGGTTATCATTAATAGCTAGTCAGACTTCAGGGGAACCAGGGCCAACAACATGAGCTAAAGGTTATCATGAATAGCTAGTCAGATTTAATGAGAACCATGGCCAACAACATGAGCTAAGTGTTATCATGAATAGCTAGTCAGACTTCATGAGAACCCAAGCCAACAACATGAGCTATGGACACTCATTAATAGCTAGTCAAACTTCAGGAGAAGCAGGCCAACAACATGAGCTAAGGATACTCATTAATAGCTAGTCAAACTCCAGGAGAAGCAGGCCAACAACATGAGCTAAGGGTAATCATTAATAGCTAGTCAAACTTCAGGAGAAGCAGGCCAATAACATGAGCTAAGGGTTATCATTAATAGCTAGTCAAACTTCAGGAGAAGCAGGCCAATAACATGAGCTAAGGGTAATCATTAATAGCTAGTCAGACTTCATGAGAACCCAGGCCAATAACATGAGCTAAGGGTAATCATTAATAGCTAGTCAGACTTCATGAGAACCCAGGCCAATAACATGAGCTAAGGGTTATCATTAATAGCTTGTCAGACTTCAGGAGAATCCAGGCCAATAACATGAGCTAAGGATTATCATTAATTTCCAGTACATTCTGTATCCTTCCTCCCTTTATATTGCCAAGTGGCTATACATCAGTTCCAATAACAGAATGTGGCTGTGCGCTGAAACACCAGAACCTGATTCACTGTCTCTATAGAGAAGATATTACATATCCCAGCATGTTCCCCTCACCTTACGCCGCTAATTGGGATCTTAGTCACCTTACTCCCTTAATAGTGCACTACATCGGGACTAGGGTGTCATTCGGGACACAACCTTTGTCTTGTGTCTATTATTCTGTCTACAGCATTATGCATTTACACTACAGCATTCCTACAGCCTGTATCATTCTACAGCATTATGCATTTACACTACAGCATTCCTACAGCCTGTATCATTCTACAGCATTATGCATTTACACTACAGCATTCCTACAGCCTGTATCATTCTACAGTATTATGCATTTACACTACAGCATTCCTACAGCCTGTATCATTCTACAGTATTGTGCATTTACACTATAGCATTCGTATATCATTCTACAGCATTATGCATTTACACTATAGCATTCCTACAGCCTGTATCATTCTACAGCATTATGCATTTACACTACATCATTCCTACAGCCTGTATCATTCTACAGCATTATGCATTTACACTATAGCATTCCTACAGCCTGTATCATTCTACAGCATTATGCATTTACACTATAGCATTCCTACAGCCTGTATCATTCTACAGCATTATGCATTTACACTACAGCATTCCTACAGCCTGTATCATTCTACAGTATTATGCATTTACACTACAGCATTCCTACAGCCTGTATCATTCTACAGTATTATGCATTTACACTATAGCATTCGTATATCATTCTACAGCATTATGCATTTACACTACAGCATTCCTACAGCCTGTATCATTCTACAGTATTATGCATTTACACTATAGCATTCGTATATCATTCTACAGCATTATGCATTTACACTATAGCATTCCTACAGCCTGTATCATTCGACAGTATGATGCATTTACACTACAGCATTCCTACAGCCCGTATCATTCTACAGCATTATGCATTTACACTATAGCATTCCTACAGCCTACACTACCGGCCAAAAGTTTTAGAACACCTACTCATTCAAGTTTTTTTCTTTATTTTTACTATTTTCAACATTGTAGAATAATAGTGAAGACATCAAAACTATGAAATACCACACATGGAATCATGTGGTAACCAAAAAATGTGTTAAACAAATCAAAATATATTTTTTAAGGGATCTCCCAAGTGGCCCAGTGGTCTAAGGCACAATTGGCCCAGCGTCGTCCGGGTTAGGGGAGGATTTGGCTGGCAGGGATGTCCTTGTCCCATCTCGCACAAGCGACTCCTGTGGCGAGCCGGGCGGTCAACAGGTGTACGATGTTTCCTCTGACACGGGTTAAGTGGGCTAAGTGGGCATTGTGTCAAGAAGCAGTGCATCTTGGTTGTTTTGTGTTTCGGTGGACGCACGGCACTCGACCTTCACCTCTACCGAGTCCGTACGGGAGTTGCAGCAATGGGACAAGACTGTATCTACCAATTGGGGAGAAAAAGGGGTAGAAAAACTAATATATATATATATGAGATTCTTCAAATAGCCACTATTTGCCTTGATGACAGCTTTGCACACTCTGGAGAGAAACATCTGTCCAGTGAAGTCCACAAATCATATTGCATGTAACTAACAATTACATGACCTACAGCATGGTCAAGCAACTTAATATTTCAGCCATTTCCAGACTATTAAACAAACTATTGATTTAGAACCACACAGAGTTACCGCAAGTCACACAAAAAAAAAATAGAAAACAGGTGTTGCTTCCACTATTCAACCCCCCCTCCTCCTTCTTCTTCTTCTTCTGGAGCTTAGATAACAGCAGGCGGTGTATTAACATGTAGGAGATCAAGACGTTATTGATTAGAATCATTGACCTGATATCCCCTTGTCTGTCCCGTACCGTAGTAGTTCAGGACGTCGGAGGAAGACCCTTTTGATTAGGATTCTTTTTGGATGTCATTTTTTATTTTTTTATATTCATGGCACACGGTAACTTGCTTTGTGCCCCTACAGCTGAATTCCTAATTAAACTGTCAAAAGAAATACAATACGCCCTTAAGCTTTATTATCACAGGGGTCAGCTGAAACAGAGCTGGCCTGGCCGAGTCCAGAGGGGTAATTAGGAGTAACCATGCAGTGTTTACCTTGCTGCGTTACTGCGGCCTGAAGGAGAGACGCTCCAAATGAGCCTGCCCACCTCTCCAGCCTGGGCCCTTTGAAGCCCTGTGGATGCCATGTTGAATCTGGCTGATGGGGAGGAGAGGCTGGAGGAGAGGAGAGCTCCTGGTATGGTGTATAACAACATAATCAGCAATTATAGCAGGGAAATGGGGAGAAGTGGGAATTTTTATCTCATTAAAAAGAGGACCCGAGAAGAACGTTTTTTTTTTCTCCCTCCCTCCCTCTCTCTTTCTCATTCACTCTGCCTCGCCTCTCTCATTCCCTGTCACTAGCGCTTTCTTTTGAACTCAAATGATTTAGCTTTAAAAGGTGAGTGAGACAGGGATGGAGGGATGGATTCTGGAAATGTAATTCAGGAAATGGAAGCTATAGAGCCAATTAGTGGTGCTGCTCTGTGGCTAAAATATGAATGACTTTTGGCTCCAGCAGACAGACAGACAGACAGACAGACAGACAGACAGACAGACAGACAGACAGACAGACAGACAGACAGACAGACAGACAGACAGACAGACAGACAGACAGACAGACAGACAGACAGACAGACAGACAGACAGACAGACAGACAGACAGACAGACATTAACCTTATCATTGTCAGTGTCAGTTCATTTCACATCATTATTGTTACCTTAGTTCTTCTGTCAAATTATGACCCACTAATTTCTTTTCATATTTTACGAGTCTTGCCTGTTGGCAACTTAGCTTTTAATGAGTTTCAAAAACGGACCCCATCCTGAAATAAAATGATCCTCCCACCCACCCAGGAAGACCCACCAGGAAGACTAAGTTAAACAGTATCATTTCTGGGACAATTTATCTTGTCTCATGATTCTTTATACTCTGCCACATTAAGGCCTACCTACTTTAATCCTTGCCTTTTTATGTGGCTTGGTAATGTTCTTTTTAGGGCACTCTTAATACCCTCAGAATGTGTCAAATACCAGCGTAAATCAGAAAGCCTTCCAATGCCCATTTATTTCCCTCATTATGTTTTACTCTCTTAGACGTGTTACAGCACCTAGTTAAAATGGCTTTCTATTGTGACCTTTAGGCATTTCAAAAGTTAATACTTGGAGAAAGTTCATTTTCAGGACGGTATTCATAGTTCATTGTTGTGGCACATTGTTACTACTATCAGTCAAGATCGAGTGCATTCTGAAAGTGTTCAGACCCCTTGACTTTTTTAAACATTTTGTTACGTTATAGTCTTATTCTAATATTTATTCAATTGCTTTCTTCCCCTGATCAATCTACACACAATACCCCATAATGACAAAGCAAAAGCAGTTGTTTTAGAAATTGGAGCAAATGTCTTAAATATAAAAAACTTTAATATAACATTTAAAGTATTCAGACCCTTTACTCAGTACTTTGTTGAAGCGCCTTTGGTAGCGATTACAGCCTTGAGATTTCTTGGGTATGACACTACAAGCTTGGCAGACCTGTATTTGGGGAGCTTTTCCCATTCTTCTCTGCAGATCCTCTCAAGCTCTGTCAGGTTGGATGGGGAGTCATATAAAAATCTGTCGTTCTGCCCCTGAACAAGGCAGTTAACCCACGTTCCCCAGTAGGCCATCATTGTAAATAAGAATTTGTTCTTAACTGACTTGCCTGGTTAAATAAATAAAAATAAAAACATTTTTCAATCAGGTTCAAGTCTAGGCTCTGGCTGGGCCACTCAAAGACATTCAGAGACGTGTCCCAAAGCCACTCCCGCGTTGTCTTGGCTGTGTGCTTAGAGTTGTTGTCCTGTTGGAAGGTGAACCTTCACCACAGTCTGAGGTCGTGAGTGCTCTGGAGCAGGTTTTCATCAAGGATCTCTCCATTCATCTTTGCCTCGATCCTGACTAGTCTCCCAGTCCCTGCTGCTGAAAAACATCCCCACAGCATGATGCTGCCACCACCATGCTTCACCGTAGGGATGGTGCCAGGTTTCCTCCAGAAGTGACGCTTGGCATTCAGACCAAAGAGTTCAATCTTGGTGTCATCAGACCAGATAGTCTTGTTTCTCATGGTCTGAGAGTCTTTAGGTGCTGCAGAAATGTGTTGGTACCCTTCCCCAGATATGTGCCTCGACACAATCGCATCTCAGAGCTCTATGGACAATTCCTTCGACCTCATGGCTTGGTTTTTGCTCTGGAATACACTGTCAACTGTGGGACCTTATATAGACAGGTATGTGCCTTTCCAAATGATGTCCAATCAATTGAATTTACCACATGTGGACGCCAATCAAGTTGTAGAAACATCTTAAGTATAATCAATGGAAACAGGATGCACCTGAGCTCAATTTAGAGTCTAATAGCAAAGGATCTGAATACTTATGTAAATAAGGTATTTTTTTTATAGATTTTTTATACAGTACATTTGCAAAAATGTCTAAAAACCAGTTTTCACTTTGTCATGATTTGTCATGATTGTATGGAAATTACTGAGGAAAATGTATATAGAATAAGGCTGTAACTTAACAACATGTGGGAAAAAGTCAAGGGGTCTGAATACTTAGTATGCAATCGTCTGTTCTGATTCTGTGCCCCATTGTGCAGAAGTAGCCGCTCCTTGATAGTTTAGTTTCTTGGCTCTGTTGTTGTTTAAATAAGTGAGTTTGCACTCTTAACTTTACCGTTCGCATATCCAGATGGTAGCATCCATACTGTGTATGAAGCTGATAATGAGACAACATCTCATGTCAGACAATGTCTTGCTGCTATCACAGCATGGATGAATCATCCTTGTAATATGTGGATCCTCTTGGGGCTAACAGTGCTACCACCCACCAAAGAAAGATGAACTGAGTTTTGCTTACTTTCAAAGAACAACCACCTCAGACAGACAGCATTTAGCTTCCTAGAGGTGTTAAACTCTACATCTAAAAACTTGTTCTGTTGAAATTTAGTACACATTTATTGCAATGAAGTGTTCTGTCGTTGTTTATTTGGAAGTAGAGTGTGTAGATCATTAGCTTTTGTCCCAAATGGCACCCTTTTCCATATATAGTACACTACTTTGACTAGAGCCCTACTGGATCCCGAGTGGCACAGCGGTCTAAGACACTGCATCTCAGTGGTAGAGGCGTCACTACAGACCCTGGTTCCATTCCAGGCTGTATCACAGCGGTCTAAGGCACTGCATCTCAGTGCTAGAGGCGTCACTACAGACCCTGGTTTCATTCCAGGCTGTATCACAGCGGTCTAAGGCACTGCATCTCAGTGCTAGAGGCGTCACTACAGACCCTGGTTCCATTCCAGGCTGTATCACAGCGGTCTAAGGCACTGCATCTCAGTGCTAGAGGCGTCACTACAGACCCTGGTTCCATTCCAGGCTGTATCACAGCGGTCTAAGGCACTGCATCTCAGTGCTAGAGGCGTCACTACAGACCCTGGTTCCATTCCAGGCTGTATCACAGCGGTCTAAGGCACTGCATCTCAGTGCTAGAGGCGTCACTACAGACCCTGGTTCCATTCCAGGCTGTATCACAGCGGTCTAAGGCACTGCATCTCAGTGCTAGAGGCTTCACTACAGACCCTGGTTCCATTCCAGGCTGTATCACAACGGTCTACGGCACTGCATCTCAGTGCTAGAGGCGTCACGACAGACACCCTTGTTCGAATCCAGGCTGTGTCACAATCGGCCGTGATTGGGAGTCCCATTGGCCCAGCGTCGTCCAGGTTTGGCCAGTGTAGGCCGTCATTGTAAATATGAATTTGTTCTTAACTGACTTGGCTAGTTAAATAAAGGTTAAATAAAACATTTAAAAAAAATATTCCCTACGGGACCTGGTCAAAAGTAATGCGCTACACTGGGAATAGAATGCCATTTGCAATGCAGGTTCTCACTTAATTACTTCCTGGTATCATTCTATCTCACCTTGTCCCCTTTTATTAGAAGATATGCAGCACCCTGTGTATATAGTAATGGTTAAAATAACATATTAGATTTTTATTCCATCAAAACAACACAGAATACCTTTATCCGAGCCCCCAAACACCTCATGTTAACGAGCTTCATTTGGTAGAATGTGTAAGAGCATCTGATATTGTCTGAGTGTGTCATAAATTAAATCCTTTACTATAGCACTCTGAAGACGAGAGACAGATGGAATGGAATTAGATTCCTAACATGTCATATTATTTAATGATGAATAGGCTTTATATCGTTTGTAGACTACATTTATCACCTCTTGAAGGAGAGAGAGACAGAGAGAAATATATATACTACCGTTCAAAAGTTTGGGGTCACTTAGAAATGTCCTTGTTTTTGAAAGAAATGCAACTATTTGTCCATTAAAATAACATCAAATTGATCAGAAATACAGTGTAGACATTGTTCATGTTGTAAATGACTACGGAAACGACTTATTTGTTATGGAATATCTACATAGGCGTACAGAGGACCATTATCAGCAACCATCACTCCTGTGTTCCAATGGCACATTGTGTTACCTAATCCAAGTTTATCATTTTAAAAGGCTAATTTATCATTAGAAAACCCTTTTGCAATTATGTTAGCTCAGCTGAAAACCGTTGTTCTGGTTAAAGAAGCAATAAAACTGGCCTTCTTTAGACTAGTTGAGTGTCTGGAGCATCAGACTTCCTGTGTGTGTGTGAGAGAGAGAGAGAGAGAGAGAGAGAGAGAGAGAGAGAGAGAGAGAGAGAGAGAGAGAGAGAGAGAGAGCACAATAAGTGCATCGATGACGTTGCCCCCACAGCGACCGTACGCACATATCCCAACCAGAAGCCATGGATTACAGGCAACATCCGCATCGAGCTAAAGGCTAGAGGTGTCGCTTATAAGAATTCCCGCTATGCCCTCACACGAACCATCAAACAAGCAAAGCGTCAATACAGCATTAAGATTGAATCCTACTACACCGGCTCTGACGCTCGTCGGATGTGGTAGAGCTTGAAAACTATTACGGACTACGTAGGGAAACCCAGACGCGAGCTGCCCAGTGACATGAGCCTGCCCATGAGCTGAATGCCTTTTATGCTTGCTTTGATGCAAAGCAACACTGCAGCATGCATGAGAGCAACAGCAGTTCTGAATGACTGTGTGATAACGCTGTCGGTAGCCGATGTGAGCAAGACCTTTAAACAGGTCAACATTCACAAAGCAACCGGGCCAGATGGATTACCAGGACGTGTACTCAAAACACGTGATGACCAACATTTTCAACCTCTCCCTGACCGAGTCTGTAATTCCTACATATTTCAAGCAGAACACCATAGTCCCTGTGTCCAAGGAAGTGAAGGTAACCTGCCTAAATGATTACCGCCCCGTAGCGTTCACGTCAGCAGCCATGAAGTGCTTTGAAAGGCTGGTCATGGCTCATATCAACAGCATCCTCCCGGAGACCCTAGACCCACTCCAACTTGCATACCGCCCCAACAGATCCACAGATGACGCAATCTCAATTGCACTCCACACTGCCCTTTCCCACCTGGACAAAAGGAACACCTATGTGAGAATGCTTTTCATTGACTACAGCTCAGCGTTCAACACCATAGTGCCCACGAAGCTCATCACTAAGCTAAGTACCCTGGGACTAAACACCTCCCTCTTCAACTGGGACCTGAACTTCCTGACGGACCGCCCCCAGGTTGTAAGGGTAGGTAGCAACACGTCTGCCACTCTGATCCTCAACACTGAGGCCCCTCAGGGGTGTGTACTTAGTCACTTCCTGTACTCACGACTGCACGGCCAAACACAATCATTAAGTTTGCTGACGACACAACAGCGGTAGGCCTGATCACCGACAATGATGAGACAGCCTATAGGGAGGAGGTCAGAGACCTGGCAGTATGGTGCCAGGACAACAACCTCTCCCTCAACGTGAGCAAGGCAAAGGAGCTGATCGTGGACCACAGGAAAAGGCAGTCCGAACGAGCCCCCATTAACATCGACGGGGCTGTAGTGGGGAGGGTCGAGAGTTTCAAGTTCCTTGGTGTCCACATCACCAACAAACTATCCTGGTCCAAACACAGAAAGACAGTTGTGAAGAGGGCACGACGAAACCCATTCCCCCTCTGGAGAAAGTTCTACAGCTGCACCATCAAGATACATAGATTTTGAATCCTGTATAGAGATATGAATCCTGGATAGAGATATTGAATCCTGGATAGAGATATTAAATCCTGGATAGAGATATTGAATCCTGTATAGAGATATGAATCCTGGATAGAGATATGAATCCTGGATAGAGATATGAATACTGGACAAAATGTTTCTTAAACAGAAGCAAACGGAACAAAACGGGGATAAACATACCTGAATTTGTTCAATACAAAACTCTCGTTTGCAACTGTCAGACTAATGATTACACCCTAGATCAGCTAGATGCAGGCAAGAATGTCACTGTCTGTCCATGTGTCACTGCCTGTCACCTCAAATGTGTCTCTCATCCTGTGCACCTACGTTGTAAACTTTCATTCATAGGCTACGTTGTAGTAACCTCATGGTGGGTATAATGTAAGGTACATTAGAGTATCATGTAGTAGCCTAAACATATTGGTGTTACATTGAACTGGGTGAATTGAATATGAATGCGAGTCATCTGATATGCTGTAATAGAAATAAGGCCCTCCCTCATCGTAAACGGCACTGACCGCCACTGTTTTACATTGTTACGGAATGGCCTGCTCCTGTAGATTTATACCATGGAAACCCAGCACTTCACTGGATGGAACTGACTCAACAGTGTATACAGTTGAAGTGGGAAGTTTACATACACTTAGGTTGGAGACATTAAAACTCGTTTTTCAACCACTCCACAAGTTTCTTGTTAACAAACTATAGTTTTGGCAAGTCAGTTAGGACATCTACTTTGTGCATGACACAAATATTTTTACAATAATTGTTTACAGATGGATTATTTCACTTATAATTCACTGTATCACAATTCCAGTGGGTCAGAAGATTACATATACTAAGTTGACTGTGCCTTTAAACAGCTTGGAAAATGCCATAAAAGTATGTCATGGCTTTAGAAGCTCCTGATAGGCTAATTCACATCATTTGAGTCAATTGGAGATGTACCTGTGGATGTATTTCAAGGCCTACCTTCAAACTCAGTGCCTCTTTGCTTGACATCATGGAAAAATCAAAATAAATCAGCCAAGACCTCCCCCAAAAAATTGTAGACCTCCACAAGTCTGGTTCATCCTTGGGAGCAATTTCCAAACGCCTGAAGGTACCACGTTCATCTGTACAAACAATAGTACGCAAGTATAAACACCATGGGACCACGCAGCCATCATACCGCTCAGGAAGGAGACGCATTCTGTCTCCTAGAGATGAACGTACTTTGGTGCAAGAAGCGCAAATCAATCCCAGAACAACAGCAAAGGACCTTGTGAACATGCTGGAGGGTACAGGTAGAAAAGTATCTATATCCACAGGAAAACGAGTCCTATATCGACATAACCTGAAAGGCCGCTCAGCAAGGAAGAAGCCACAGCTCCAAAACCGCCATAAAAAGCCATACTACGGTTTGCAACTGCACATGGGGACAAAGATCGTACTTTTTGGAGAAAGGTCCTCTGGTCTGATGAAACAAAAATAGAACTGTTTGGCCATAATGACCATCGTTGTGTTTGGAGGGAAAAGGGGATGCTTGTAAGCCAAAGAACACCATCACAACCGTGAAGCACGGGGGTGGCAGCATCATGTTGTGGGGGTGCTTTGCTGCAGGAGGGACTGGTGCACTTCACAAAATAGATGGCACATTGAGAAAGGAAAATTATGTGGATATATCGAAGCAACATCTCAAGACCTCAGTCAGGCCAACGTTGTGGCAAAATGGCAAGGACATCAAAGTCAAGGTATTGGAGTGGCCATCACAAAGCCCTGACCTCAATCCCATAGAAAATATGTGGGCAGAACAGAAAAAGCGTGTGTGAGCAAGGAGGCCTACAAACCTGACTCAGTTACACCAGCTCTGTCAGGAGGAATGGGCCAAAATTCACTCAACTTATTGTGAGAAGCTTGTGTGACCCAAGTTAAACAATTTAAAGGCAATGCTTCCAAATACTAATTGAGTGTATGTAAACTTCTGACCCGCTAGGAATGTGATGAAAGAAATAAAAGCTGAAATAAATCATTCTCTCTGCTATTATTCTGACATTTCACATTCTTAAAATAAAGTCTTGATCCTAACTGACCTAAGACAGGGATTTTTTACTAGGATTAAATGTCAGGAATTGTGAAAAACTGAGTTTAAATGTATTTGGCTAAGGTGTATGTAAACTTCCGACTTCAACTGTATATACAAAAGAAGAAGTAATGTCCCTTTCTCAGAGCAAGTGGTTTAGCTTTCTTTCTCAGAGCAAGTGGTTTAGCTTTCTTTCTCAGAGCAAGTGGTTTAGCTGTCTTTCTCAGAGCAAATGGTTTGCTGTCTTTCTCAGATCAAGTGGTTTAGCTGTCTTTCTCAGAGCAAATGGTTTAGCTTTCTTTCTCTGAGCAAGTGGTTTAGCTGTCTTTCTCTGAGCAAGTGGTTTAGCTGTCTTTCTCAGAGCAAGTGGTTTACCTATCTTTCTCAGACCAAATGGTTTAGCTGTGGAGGATAAGGCTGCTCTGGTCCAGGTGTCTCTGGTAAGCAACATACAGATACATGGATGTGTCCCTTTTAACCATAATTGCCTCTTTCTGCCTTGAAATGATTATGTTTCTGCGGAACAACACATGTTCAAAGTTACTTTGAGTGACACTAACTACGCCTGTGTGTCCAATCTGCTCCTCACGATGTGGGGGATCAGGAAGACTCTTATTTATGAGTTGTGCTGTCGGCATACTGCGAGCAAACTGCCCATTCCACAACAAACTAATTAGTTTGGCACCGAGCCTATGATGGAAATTAGGCCCAATATGTTATTTCTGGAGGGTTTAAATGAAGCCGCTAACATAGTTTGGCAGTGGCAAGGGTGGGTGGTGCACATACAGTATTATAGAACTGTAGTTATCCACAAACCTTGATTCTATCCACTTCTGTGTGTACATGGTGGACTAGGAGGACATGGTGGACTAGGAGGACATGGTGGTGTACATGGTGGACTAGGAGGACATGGTGGTGGACTAGGAGGACATGGTGGTGGACTAGGAGGACATGGTGGTGGACTAGGAGACATGGTGGTGTACATGGTGAACTAGGAGGACATGGTGGACTAGGAGGACATGGTGGTGTACATGGTGAACTAGGAGGACATGGTGGTGTACATGGTGGTGGACTAGGAGGACATGGTGGTGTACATGGTGAACTAGGAGGACATGGTGGTGTACATGGTGGACTAGGAGGACATGGTGATGTACATGGTGGACTAGGAGGACATGGTGGTGGACTAGGAGGACATGGTGGTGTACATGGTAGACTAGGAGGACATGGTGGTGGACTAGGAGGACATGGTGGTGGACTAGGAGGACATGGTGGTGTACATGGTAGACTAGGAGGACATGGTGGTGGACTAGGAGGACATGGTGGTGGACTAGGATGACATGGTGGTGGACTAGGAGACATGGTGGTGTACATGTTGGACTAGGAGGACATGGTGGTGTACATGGTGGACTAGGAGGACATGGGGTGTACATGGTGGACTAGGAGACATGGTGGTGAACTAGGAGACATGGTGGTGTACGTGGTGGACTAGGAGGACATGGTGGTGGACGAGGAGGACATGGTCGTGTACATGGTGGACTAGGAGACATGGTGGTGGACTAGGAGGACATGGTGGTGTACATGGTGAACTAGGAGGACATGGTGGTGGACTAGGAGGACATGGTGGTGTACATGGTGGACTAGGAGGACATGGTGGTGTACATGGTGGTGGACTAGGAGGACATGGTGGTGGACTAGGAGGACATGGTGGTGTACATGGTGGACTAGGAGGACATGGTGGTGGACTAGGAGGACATGGTGGTGTACATGGTGGACTAGGAGGACATGGTGGTGTACATGGTGGACTAGGAGACATGGTGGTGGACTAGGAGGACATGGTGGTGTACATGGTGGACTAGGAGGACATGGTGGTGGACTAGGAGGACATGGTGGTGTACATGGTGGACTAGGAGGACATGGTGGTGTACATGGTGGTGGACTAGGAGGACATGGTGGTGGACTAGGAGGACATGGTGGTGTACATGGTGGACTAGGAGACATGGTGGTGGACTAGGAGACATGGTGGTGGACTAGGAGGACATGGTGGTGGACGAGGAGGACATGGTGGTGTACATGGTGGACTAGGAGGACATGGTGGTGGACTAGGAGGACATGGTGGTGGACTAGGAGGACATGGAGTTGGACTAGGAGACATGGTGGTGTACATGGTGGACTAGGAGGACATGGTGGTGGACTAGGAGGACATGGTGGTGGACTAGGAGGACATGGTGGTGTACATGGTGGACTAGGAGGACATGGTGGTGTACATGGTGGACTAGGAGACATGGTGGTGGACTAGGAGGACATGGTGGTGCACTAGGAGGACATGGTGGTGGACGAGGAGGACATGGTGGTGTACATGGTGGACTAGGAGGACATGGTGGTGGACTAGGAGGACATGGTGGTGGACTAGGAGGACATGGTGGTGTACATGGTGGACTAGGAGACACGGTAGTGTACATGGTGGACTAGGAGACACGGTGGTGGACTAGGAGGACATGGTGGTGGACTAGGAGACATGGTGGTGTACATGTTGGACTAGGAGACATGGTGGTGTACATGGTGGACTAGGAGGACATGGGGTGTACATGGTGGACTAGGAGACATGGTGGTGAACTAGGAGACATGGTGGTGTACGTGGTGGACTAGGAGGACATGGTGGTGGACGAGGAGGACATGGTCGTGTACATGGTGGACTAGGAGACATGGTGGTGGACTAGGAGGACATGGTGGTGTACATGGTGAACTAGGAGGACATGGTGGTGTACATGGTGGACTAGGAGGACATGGTGGTGTACATGGTGGTGGACTAGGAGGACATGGTGGTGGACTAGGAGGACATGGTGGTGTACATGGTGGACTAGGAGACATGGTGGTGGACTAGGAGACATGGTGGTGGACTAGGAGGACATGGTGGTGGACGAGGAGGACATGGTGGTGTACATGGTGGACTAGGAGGACATGGTGGTGGACTAGGAGGACATGGTGGTGGACTAGGAGGACATGGAGTTGGACTAGGAGACATGGTGGTGTACATGGTGGACTAGGAGGACATGGTGGTGGACTAGGAGGACATGGTGGTGGACTAGGAGGACATGGTGGTGTACATGGTGGACTAGGAGGACATGGTGGTGTACATGGTGGACTAGGAGACATGGTGGTGGACTAGGAGGACATGGTGGTGCAC
Source organism: Salmo salar (assembly GCF_965601325.2). Taxonomy (NCBI): domain Eukaryota; kingdom Metazoa; phylum Chordata; class Actinopteri; order Salmoniformes; family Salmonidae; genus Salmo; species Salmo salar. The sequence continues at coordinate 44,524,074 of NC_138308.1, forward strand.
TAGGAGGACATGGTGGTGGACGAGGAGGACATGGTGGTGTACATGGTGGACTAGGAGGACATGGTGGTGGACTAGGAGGACATGGTGGTGTACATGGTGGACTAGGAGACACGGTGGTGTACATGGTGGACTAGGAGACACGGTGGTGGACTAGGAGGACATGGTGGTGGACTAGGAGGACATGGTGGTGTACATGGTGGACTAGGAGGACATGGTGGTGGACTAGGAGGACATGGTGGTGGACTAGGAGGACATGGTGGTGTACATGGTGGACTAGGAGACACGGTGGTGTACATGGTGGACTAGGAGACACGGTGGTGGACTAGGAGGACATGGTGGTGGACTAGGAGACATGGTGGTGTACATGTTGGACTAGGAGACATGGTGGTAGACTAGGAGACATGGTGGTGTACATGGTGGACTAGGAGGGAATCCTTGCCATAGAGAGTACCAGTCAAAAGTTTTAGAACACACATATTCATTTAAGGTTTTTCTTTATTTTTACTATTTTCTACATTCTAGAATAATAGTGAAGACATTAAAACTAGGAAATAACACCCATGGAATCATGTAGTAACCAAAAAAGTGTTAAACAAATCAAAATATATTTTATATTTGAGATTCTTCAAAGTAACCAACCTTTGCTTGATGACAGCTTTGCACATTCTTGCAATTCTCTTAACCAGCTTCACCTGGAATGCATTTCCAACAGTCTTGTTATAGTTCCCACTTATGCTGCGCACTTGTTCAATCACATTTATTTATAAAGCCCTTCTTACATCAGCTGATGTCACAAAGTGCTGTACAGAAACCCAGCCTAAAACCCCAAACACCAAGCAATGCAGGTGTAGAAGCACGGTGGCTAGGAAAAACTTCCTAGAAAGGCCGGAACCTAGGAAGAAACCTAGAGAGGAGCCAGGCTATGAGGGGTGGCCAGTCCAATGCAGGTGTAGAAGCATGGTGGCTAGGAAAACCTCCCCAGAAAGGCCGGAACCTAGGAAGAAACCTAGAGAGGAACCAGGCTATGAGGGGTGGCCAGTAGTCCTGAAGCATGGTCCTTCTTGCCATTTGTGCTGTTGTCTGTGCCCAATAATGGTTGTTCCATGTTTTGTGCTGCTATCATTGTCATGCGTTGCTGCCTTGCTATGTTGTTGTTTTAGGTCTCTCTTTATGAAGTGTTGTGATGTGTTTTTTGTCCTATATCTATATTCTATTTTTTAAATGTTTAATCCCAGCTCCCGTCCCCGCAGGATACCTTTTGGTAGGCCGTCATTGTAAATACGGATTTGTTCTTAACTGTTGTTGGCTGCTTTTCCTTCACTCTGTGGTCTAACTCACCACAAACCATCTCAATTGGGTTGAGGTCGGGGGCTTGTAGAGGCCAGGTCATCTGATGCAGCACTCCATCACTCTCCTTCTTGGTGAAATACAGTAGCCCTTACACAGCCTGGAGGTGTGTTGTGTCACTGTTCTGTTGAAAAACAAATGATAGTCACACTAAGCTCAAACTAGATGGGATGGCGTATTGCTGCAGAATGCTGTGGAAGCCATGCTGATTAAGTGTGCCTTGAATTCTAAATAAATCACAGACAGTGTCACCAGCAAAGCACCCCACACCATAACACCTCTTCCTCCATGCTTCATGGTGGGAACCACACATGCAGAGATAATCCACTCACCTACTCTGCGTGTCACAAACATACGGCGGTTGGAATCAAAAATCTCAAATTTGGACTCATCAGACTAAAGGACAGATTTCCAGTGGTCTAATGTCCATTGCTCGTGTTAGTGGTTAGTAGTAGTGGTTTCTTTGCAGCAATTTGACCATTAAGTGCTGATTCACGCAGTCTCCTCTGAACAGTTGTTGAGATTTGTCTGTTACTTGAACTCTGTGAAGAATTTATTTGGGCTGCAATTTCTGAGGCTGGTAACTCTAATGAACTTATCTTCTGCAGCAGAGGTAACTCTGGGTCTTCCTTTCCTGTGGCGGTCCTCATTAGAGCCAGTTTCATCATAGCGCTTGATGGTTTTTGTGACTGCAAACGTTCAAAGTTCTTGACATTTTCCGCATTGACTGACCTTTATGTTTTAAAGTAACTGTTGTTTCTCTTTGCTTATTTTTGCTGTTCTTGCCCTAATATGGATTTGGTAATTTAACAAATAGGGTTATCTTCTGTATATCACCCCTACATTGTAATAACACAACTGATTGGCTCAAATGCATTAAGAAGGAAAGAAATTCCACAAATTAACTTTTAACAAGGCATTCCTGTTAAATTGAAATGCATTCCAGTTGACTACCTCATGAAGATGGTTGAGAGAATGCCAAGCTGTGTGCAAAGCTGTCATCAAGGCAAAGGGTGTCTACTTTGAAAAATCTTAGATATAAAATATATTTTGATTTGTTTAACACTTTTAACACCAGATAATTCCATACGTGTCATTTCATAGTTTTGATGTCTTCACTATTATTCTACATTGTAGAAAATAGTAAAAATAAAGAAAAACCCTTGAATGATTAGATGTGTCCAAACTTTTGACTGGTACTGTAATTTTATAAAACATACATTTGACAATATATTCTTAGGGCCCAATTCAATCTGTTGTAGATAAAGGAAAACTGGCAATTAGAGTTCTCTCAGAATTTACACTAAGTGTACAAAACATTTAAAACACCTTCCTAATATTGAACTCCCCCCTCAGTTCGTTGCGGCATGAACTATACAAGGTGTCAAAAGCGTTCCACAGGAATGTAGGCCCGTGTTCGCTCCAATGCTTCCCACAGTTGTGTCAAGTTGGCTCGATGTCCTTTGGGTGGTGGACTATTCTTGATACTCACGGAAAAACTGTGAGCGTGAAAAAGCCAGCAGCATTGCAGTTCTTGACTCAAACCGGTGCGCCTCCCACCTACTACCATACCCAATTCATAGGCACTTAAATATTTTGTCTTGCCCATTCACCCTCTGAATGACACACATACACAATCCATGTCTCACTTGGCTCAAGGCTTAAAAATCCTTTAACCTGTCTCTTCTCCTTCTTCAACACTGATTGAAGTGGATTTAACAAGTGACATCAATAAGGGATCATAGCTTTCACCAGGACTCACCTGGTCAGTCTATGTCAATGAAAGAGCAGGTGTTCCTTTTGTCCACTCAGTGTACAGTTTATGCTGTATTTTCATAAGCACAGGTGTGATGTCACATCTATGTCCTAGGGCATTGTCCATGAGAGGAGTAGCCTGCTGGGTGTGTCAGTGGGTTTAAACCCCTGATCAGTGATATAACACATAGTGAGGAGAGGAATAAATGAATAACGTCAATACTTGGCAGAAGTTTGAGTCCCAGCAGAAGTTTTAAACTGTCCAAAAACAAGATAACATGTTGAGATGTTACTGGTAAAACACTACTGGTAAAACACTACTGGTAAAAAACTACTGGTAAAGCACTATTGGTAAAACAGTACTGGTAAACACTACTGGGTAAACACTACTGGGAAAACACTACTGGGAAAACACTACTGGTAAAACAACTACTGGGAAAACACTACTGGGAAAAAACTACTGGGAAAACACTACTGGTAAGACACTACTGGTAAAGCACTACTGGGTAAACGCTACTGGTAAAACACGACTGGTAAAACACGACTGGAAAAAAACTACTGGGAAAAAACTACTGGTAAGACACTACTGGTAAGACACTACTGGGAAAACACTACTGGTAAAACACTGCTGGGTAAACACTGCTGGGTAAACACTACTGGTAAAACACTATTGGACTACTGGTAAAACACTACTGGTAAAACACTACTGGGAAAACACTACTGGTAAAACACTGCTGGGTAAACACTACTGGTAAAACACTGCTTGGTAAACACTACTGGTAAAACACTGCTGGTAAAACACTGCTGGGTAAACACTACTGGGACAACACTACTGGTAAAACACTATTGGACTACTGGTAAAACACTACTGGTAAAAGATTACTGGTAAAGCACTACTGGTAAAACACTATTGGACTACTGGTAAAACACTACTGGTAAAACACTACTGGTAAAACACTACTTGTTAAACACTACTTGGTAAACACTACTGGTAAAACACTACTAGTAAAACACTGCTGGGTAAACACTACTGGGACAACACTACTGGTAAAACACTATTGGACTACTGGTAAAACACTACTGGTAAAAAATTACTGGTAAAGCACTACTGGTAAAACACTATTGGACTACTGGTAAAACACTACTGGTAAAACACTACTGGTAAAACACTACTTGTTAAACACTACTTGGTAAACACTACTGGTAAAACACTACTAGTAAAACACTGCTGGGTAAACACTACTGGGACAACACTACTGGTAAAACACTATTGGACTACTGGTAAAACACTACTGGTAAAACACTACTGGTGAAACACTACTGGTAAAACACTACTGGGTAAACACTACTGGGTAAACACTACTGGTAAAACACTACTGGTGTCAGACGATTGCTAGGAGTGGTGGTAGGAGTCAGGCGCAGAGAGCAGAGGTACGGAACTTTGTGTTTATTTAGATTAAAAAAACACAACACGAACAACGCCAACACAAACGGCGTGGAAAAAATGCCAAGTGCCCAAAACAGGTGCACAGCCAGCATACAATATCACAGTCGTAAATCGCCAGCACATCCAATGACAAAAACACAACTTGACACTAAAATAATCCCACACAACACTGGGCGGGCTAACCAGGCTTAAATAACCAAAATCAAAAGACAAATGAGGAACAGGTGCAAACAATAAGACAAACCAAACGAAAAGGAAAAAAGGATCAGCGGCGGCTAGTAGGTCGGTGACGACGACCGCTGAGCGCCGCCCGAGCAGGCAGGGGAGCCACCTTCGGTGGGATTCGTGACAGTACCCCCCTCCTGACCCGCGGCTCCCGCAGCGCGCCGCCACCGACCTCGAGGGCGACCCGGAGGACGAGGCGCAGGGCGATCCCCATGAAGGCGGTGGAACTCCCTCAGTAGTGGGGGGTCCAAAATGTCCCTCCTGGGTACCCAGCACCTCTCCTCCGCGCCGTACCCCTCCCAGTCGACGAGGTACTGTAGGCCCCCCCCCCCGAAGTCTGGAGTCCAGAATGGCGCGTATTTTATACGGCGGGGACCCCCCAATGTCCAGCGGGGGGGGAGGAACCTCCGGCACCTCACCTTCCTGCATGGGACCAGCCACCACCGGCCTGAGGAGAGACACATGAAACGAGGGGTTAATACGGTAGTAAGATGGAAGTTGTAACCGGTAACACACCTCGTTTATCCTCCTCAGGACTTTAAACGGCCCTACACACTGCGGGCCCAGCTTCCGGCAGGGCAAGCGGAGGGGCAGGTTTCTAGCCGAGAGCCAGACTCGATCCCCTGGTGCAAACACAGGGGTCTCACTGCGGTGCTGGTCAGCGCTCTTCTTCTGCCGTCCACTCGCCTTTGTAAGTGCGTCTTGGACGGCTCTCCAGGTGTCCTTCGAGCGCTGCACCCAATCCTCCACCGCAGGAGCCTCGGTCTGGCTCTGGTGCCATGGAGCCAGGACCGGCTGGTAGCCCAACACGCACTGGAACGGTGACATGTTGGTTGATGAGTGCCGTAGAGAATTTTGGGCTATTTCTGCCCATGGCACGTATCTCGCCCATTCTCTGGGCCGGTCCTGGCAATACGTCCTTAGAAACCTACCCACCTCTTGGTTCACCCTCTCCACCTGCCCATTACTCTCGGGGTGGAAACCCGAGGTCAGGCTGAACGAGACCCCCAAACGTTCCATGAACGCCCTCCAAACTCTGGACGTGAACTGGGGACCCCGATCAGAAACGATGTCCTCGGGCACCCCATAGTGCCGGAAGACAGGGGTAAACAGGGCCTCCGCAGTCTGCAGAGCCGTAGGGAGACCGGGCAACGGGATGAGACGACAGGACTTCGAGAACCGATCCACAACGACCAGGATAGTGGTGTTCCCCTGCGATACGGGAAGGTCAGTGAGGAAGTCCACTGACAAGTGTGACCACGGCCGCTGTGGAACGGGGAGGGGGTGTAATTTCCCTCTAGGCAGGTGTCGAGGAGCCTTGCTCTGAGCGCACACCGAGCAGGAGAAAACATAAAACCGCACGTCCTTACCCAAGGTGGGCCACCAGTACTTCCCCCTCAGGTTCCGCACTGTCCTCTCGATCCCAGGGTGACCCGAAGAGGGGAGATTATGGGCCCATCGAATCAATCGATCACGGAGACCAAGCGGTACGTACTGAACACCTGCCGGACACTGCGATGGTGCAGGTTCCGACCGTAACGCCCGCTTGATCTCCGCGTCCAACTCCCATACCACCGGAGCTACCAAACACGACGCCAGAAGAATGGGAGCCGGATCGAATGGCCCTCTCCTCGGTGTCATATAGGCGGGACAGTGCGTCGGCCTTGGTGTTCAGTGAACCTGGCCGATAAAAGATCGTGAACCGGAAACGGGTAAAGAACATGGCCCACCTGGCCTGACGCGGATTCAGTCTCCTAGCTGCCCGGATGTACTCGAGATTACGGTGGTCAGTCCAGATGAGGAAAGGGTGCTTTGCCCCCTCAAGCCAATGTCTCCACACCTTCAGAGCCTTGACCACAGCTAACAACTCCCTGTCCCCCACGTCATAGTTCTGCTCCGCCGGCCCTAGCTTCCTAGAAAAGAAAGCGCATGGGCGGAGTTTGGGTGGCGTGCCCGAGCGCTGTGATAGCACGGCCCCCACCCCAGTCTTGGACGCGTCCACCTCCACTATGAATGCCAAAGAGGGATCCGGATGAGCCAGCACTGGAGCGACGGTAAACAGCTCCTTCAGGCGACTGAACGCTCTGTTCGCCTCTGCTGACCAGCGCAAGCGCGCCGGACCCCCCTTCAGCAGTGAGGTAATGGGAGCAGCAACTTGACCAAAGCCCCGGATAAACCTCCGGTAGTAATTGGCAAACCCTAAAAACCGCTGCACCTCCTTTACCGTGGTCGGAGTCGGCCAATTACGCACGGCTTTAACGCGGTCATCCTCCATCACCACCCCCGAGGTGGAAATGCGATACCCCAGGAAGGAAACGGCTCGTTTGAAAAACTCACATTTCTCAGCCTTGACGTACAGGTCATTTTCCAGCAGTCGCCCAAGCACCTTGCGCACCAGGGAGACATGCGCGGCGCGGGTGGCGGAATAAATCAGGATGTCGTCAATATACACCACCACCCCCTGTCCGTGCAGGTCCCTGAGAATCTCATCAACAAAGGATTGAAAGACGGCTGGAGCATTCTTTAACCCGTACGGCATGACGAGGTACTCATAGTGGCCCGATGTGGTACTGAATGCGGTTTTCCACTCGTCTCCTCCCCGGATACGCACCAGATTGTACGCGCTCCTGAGGTCCAGTTTCGTGAAAAAACGCGCGCCGTGAAATGATTCCACCGCCGTAGCGATGAGAGGTAGTGGGTAACTGAACCCTACTGTGATGGAATTTAGACCTCGATAATCAATGCACGGACGCAACCCTCCATCCTTTTTCTTCACGAAAAAGAAACTCGAGGAGACGGGTGACATGGAGGGCCGAATATACCCCTGTCTCAGAGATTCCGTGACATATGTCTCCATAGCCAATGTCTCCTCCTGTGACAATGGGTACACGTGACTCCTGGGAAGTGCAGCGTTTACCTGGAGATTTATCACGCAATCCCCTCGTCGATGAGGTGGTAATCGGGTCGCCCTCTTTTTACAGAAGGCGATAGCCAAATCGGCATATTCTGAGGGAATGCGCACAGTGGAAACCTGGTCTGGACTCTCCACCATCGTCGCACCGATGGAAACTCCCTTACACCTGCCTGAGCACTCCTCTGACCACCCTCTGAGAGCCCCCTGTCTCCACGAAATATTGGGATTGTGATTGGCCAGCCAGGGAATCCCCAGCACCACCGGAAACGCAGGAGAATCAATGAAGAGACTAATCCGTTCCCCATGATCCCCCTGCGTTACCATGTCCAGTGGCACCGTGGCCTCCCTGACCAGTCCTGACCCTAATGGTCGGCTATCTAAGGAGTGCACGGGGAAAGGTTGGTCCAACGACACCAGGGGAATCCCTAGCCTTAATGCGAACCCACGATCCATAAAGTTTCCAGCTGCGCCTGAATCGACTAGCGCCTTATGCTGGAAAGAGGGAGAAAACAAGGGGAAAGTTACTAAAACGAACATGTGACCAACAGGGAGCTCTGGGTGAGGTTGGTGCTTACTCACCTGAGATGGACGAGGAGTGCTCCGGCTGCCATCCCGATTCCCAGAGGAGCTCCCCCAGCACCGGTCGGTAGTGTGTTCTCTCCGACCACACTGGATACAAGGGGAGCCTCCTCCTCCGGTTCCCCTGGACGCGGCCCCCCCTAGCTCCATAGGTATGGGAGCTGGAGGACCTGGAGGTGGAACCAACAGGGCCCCATCTGGATGCCCGCGCGCAGCCAGCAGATTGTCAAGACGAATGGACATGTCGATTAGTTCGTCTAGTGACAGGGTAGTGTCCCGACAGGCTAGCTCACGGCGGACGTCCTCCCGGAGGCTACACCGATAGTGGTCCATCAGGGCCCTGTCGTTCCACCCCGCTCCAGCAGCCAAGGTCCGGAACTCCAGAGCAAAGTCCTGTGCGCTCCTCGTCTCCTGACGCAGGTGGAACAGCCATTCACACACCGCCCGGCCTTCTGCTGGGTGACCGAACACGGCCCGGAACCGGCGGGTGAACTCGGGGTAGTGATCCCTTGCCGAGTCTGGGCCATACCACACTGCGTTGGCCCACTCCAGAGCACGTCCCGTTAAGCAGGAGACGAGGACGCTTACGCTCTCCTCTCCCGAGGGAGCTGGATGAACGGTAGCCAGGTACAAATCCAACTGTAGCAGGAACCCCTGGCACCCAGCCGCCGCTCCATCGTACTCCCTGGGGAGAGCCAGGCGCAGGGCTCCGGGTCCGGACGTCGGTGGAGGGGTAGATGGTGGAGGGGGATTTGGTGCTGGGGATGCGGTAGGGAGGCCACTCCTCTCCCATCGGTCCATCCTCTCCATCATCTGCTCCATCGCTGAGCCGATTCGGTGGAGGATGGTGGTATGGTGAAGGACCCGTTCCTCCATCGATGGGAGAGGAGGGGAGGCTGCTCCTGCTGACTCCATAGTTGGTGCGGGATTCTGTCAGACGATTGCTAGGAGTGGTGGTAGGAGTCAGGCGCAGAGAGCAGAGGTACGGAACTTTGTGATTATTTAGATCAAAAAAACACAACACGAACAACGCCAACACAAACGGCGTGGAAAAAATGCCAAGTGCCCAAAACAGGTGCACAGCCAGCATACAATATCACAGTCGTAAATCGCCAGCACATCCAATGACAAAAACACAACCTGACACTAAAATAATCCCGCACAACACTGGGCGGGCTAACCAGGCTTAAATAACCAAAATCAAAAGACAAATGAGGAACAGGTGCAAACAATAAGACAAACCAAACGAAAAGGAAAAAAGGATCAGCGGCGGCTAGTAGGTCGGTGACGACGACCGCCGAGCGCCGCCCGAGCAGGCAGGGGAGCCACCTTCGGTGGGATTCGTGACAACTGGTAAAACACTACTGGCAAAACACTACTGGGTAAACACTACTGGTAAAGCACTACTGGTAAAACACTACTGGACTACTGGTAAAACACTACTGGTAAAACACTACTGGTAAAACACGACTTGTAAAACTCTACTGGTAAAACACTGCTGGTAAAGAACGACTGGTAAAACACTACTGGTAAAGAACGACTGGTAAAACACTACAGGTAAAACACTACAGGTAAAACACTACTGGTAAAACACTACTGGTAAATGTAAATGTAAAACACTATTATACTACTGGTAATGCACTATTGGTAAAACACTACTGGTAAAACACTATTGGTAAATGTAAATGTAAAACACTATTGGACTACTGGTAAAACACTAATGGTAAACACTACTGGTAAAGCACTACTGGTAAAACACTACTGGTAAAACACTCTTGGACTACTGGTAAAGCACTACTGGTAAAACACTACTGGTAAAACACTCTTGGACTACTGGTAAAGCACTACTGGTAAAACACTACTTATAAAACACTACTGGTAAAACACTACTTGTAAAACACTACTGGTAAAAAACTACTGGTAAGGCACTACTGGTAAAACTCTACTGGTAAAACAGTACTGGTAAAACACTACTGTTAAACAGTACTGGTAAAACACTACTGGTAAGACAGTACTGGTGAAACACTACTGGTAAAACACTACTGGTAAAACAATACTGGTAAAACACTACTTGTAAAACACTACTGGTAAAAAACTACTGGTAAGGCACTACTGGTAAAACACTACTGGTAAAACACTACTTGTAAAACACTACTTGTAAAACACTCTTGGACTACTGGTAAAACACTACTGGTAAAACACAACACTTTATAAATACACCCACACCAGGGCAGCAGATTCACATGTCAAAAAACAACCTAGCATTAAATCACCCAGCCTGGACTATGTTAATAAATCACCCAGCCTGGACTATGTTAATAAATCACCCAGCCTGGACTATGTTAATGAATCACCCAGCCTGGACTATGTTAATAAATCACCCAGCCTGGACTATGTTAAATCACCCAGCCTGGACTATGTTAAATCACCCAGCCTTGACTATGTTAAATCACCCAGCCTGGACTATGTTAAATCACCCAGCCTGGACTATGTTAAATCACCCAGCCTGGACTATGTTAAATCACCCAGCCTGGACTATGTTAAATCACCCAGCCTGGACTATGTTAAATCACCCAGCCTGGACAATGTTAAATCACCTAGCCTAGAATCTGATAAGTCACCTAGCCTGGGCTCTGATAAGTCACCTAGCCTGGACTATGATAAATCACCCAGCCTGGACTATGTTAATAAATCACCCAGCCTGGACAATGTTAAATCACCCAGCCTGGACTATGTTAAATCACCCAGCCTGGACTATGTTAAATCACCCAGCCTGGACTATGTTAAATCACCCAGCCTGGACTATGTTAAATCACCCAGCCTGGACTATGTTAAATCATCCAGCCTGGACTATGTTAAGTCACCCAGCCTGGACTATCTTAAATCACCCAGCCTGGACTATCTTAAATCACCCAGCCTGGACTATGTTAAATCACCCAGCCTGGACTATCTTAAATCCCCCAGCCTGGACTATGTTAAATCACCCAGCCTAGACTATGTTAAATCACCCAGCCTGGACTATGTTAAATCACCCAGCCTGGACTATGTTAAATCACCCAGCCTGGACTATGTTAAATCACCCAGCCTGGACTATGTTAAGTCACCCAGCCTGGACTCTGATAAGTCACCTAGCCTGGACTATGATAAGTCACCTAGGCTAGAATCTGATAAGTCACCTAGCCTGGGCTCTGATAAGTCACCTAGCCTGGACTATGATAAATCACCCAGCCTGGACTATGTTAATAAATCACCCAGCCTGGACAATGTTAAATCACCCAGCCTGGACTATGTTAAATCACCCAGCCTGGACTATGTTAAATCACCCAGCCTGGACTATGTTAAATCACCCAGCCTGGACTATGTTAAATCACCCAGCCTGGACTATGTTAAATCACCCAGCCTGGACTATGTTAAATCACCCAGCCTGGACTATCTTAAATCACCCAGCCTGGACTATGTTAAATCACCCAGCCTGGACTATGTTAAATCACCCAGCCTGGACTATCTTAAATCCCCCAGCCTGGACTATGTTAAATCACCCAGCCTAGACTATGTTAAATCACCCAGCATGGACTATGTTAAATCACCCAGCCTGGACTATGTTAAATCACCCAGCCTGGACTATGTTAAATCACTAAGCCTGGACTATGTTAAATCACCCAGCCTGGACTATGTTAAATCACCCAGCCTGGACTATGTTAAATCACCCAGCCTGGACTATGTTAAGTCACCCAGCCTGGACTCTGATAAGTCACCTAGCCTGGACTATGATAAGTCACCTAGCCTAGAATCTGATAAGTCACCTAGCCTGGGCTCTGATAAGTCACCTAGCCTGGACTATGATAAATCACCGAGCCTGGACTATGTTAATAAATCACCCAGCCTGGACAATGTTAAATCACCCAGCCTGGACTATGTTAAATCACCCAGCCTGGACTATGTTAAATCACCCAGTCTGGACTATGTTAAATCACCCAGCCTGGACTATGTTAAATCACCCAGCCTGGACTATGTTAAATCACCCAGCCTGGACTATGTTAAGTCACCCAGCCTGGACTCTGATAAGTCACCTAGCCTGGACTCTGATAAGTCACCTAGCCTGGACTATGATAAGTCACCTAGCCTGGACTATGATAAGTCACCCAGCCTGGACTATGTTAAATCACCCAGCCTGGACTATGTTAAATCACCCAGCCTAGACTATGTTAAATCACCCAGCCTGGACTATGTTAAATCACCCAGCCTGGACTATGTTAAGTCACCCAGCCTGGACTCTGATAAGTCACCTAGCCTGGAATATGATAAGTCACCTAGCCTAGAATCTGATAAGTCACCTAGCCTGGGCTCTGATAAGTCACCTAGCCTGGACTATGATAAATCACCCAGCCTGGACTATGTTAATAAATCACCCAGCCTGGACAATGTTAAATCACCCAGCCTGGACTATGTTAAATCACCCAGCCTGGACTATGTTAAATCACCCAGCCTGGACTATGTTAAATCACCCAGCCTGGACTATGTTAAATCACCCAGCCTGGACTATCTTAAATCACCCAGCCTGGACTATCTTAAATCACCCAGCCTGGACTATGTTAAATCACACAGCCTGGACTATCTTAAATCCCCCAGCCTGGACTATGTTAAATCACCCAGCCTAGACTATGTTAAATCACCCAGCATGGACTATGTTAAATCACCCAGCCTGGACTATGTTAAATCACCCAGCCTGGACTATGTTAAATCACTAAGCCTGGACTATGTTAAATCACCCAGCCTGGACTATGTTAAATCACCCAGCCTGGACTATGTTAAATCACCCAGCCTGGACTATGTTAAGTCACCCAGCCTGGACTCTGATAAGTCACCTAGCCTGGACTATGATAAGTCACCTAGCCTAGAATCTGATAAGTCACCTAGCCTGGGCTCTGATAAGTCACCTAGCCTGGACTATGATAAATCACAGAGCCTGGACTATGTTAATAAATCACCCAGCCTGGACAATGTTAAATCACCCAGCCTGGACTATGTTAAATCACCCAGCCTGGACTATGTTAAATCACCCAGTCTGGACTATGTTAAATCACCCAGCCTGGACTATGTTAAATCACCCAGCCTGGACTATGTTAAATCACCCAGCCTGGACTATGTTAAGTCACCCAGCCTGGACTCTGATAAGTCACCTAGCCTGGACTCTGATAAGTCACCTAGCCTGGACTCTGATAAGTCACCTAGCCTGGACTATGATAAGTCACCTAGCCTGGACTATGATAAGTCACCCAGACTGGACTATGTTAAATCACCCAGCCTGGACTCTGATAAGTCACTTAGCCTTGACTCTGATAAGTCACCTAGTCTGGACTCTGATAAGTCACCTAGCCTGGACTATGATAAGTCACCTAGCCTGGACTATGATAAGTCACCTAGCCTGGACTATGATAAGTCACCTAGCCTGGACTATGTTAAATCACCCAGCCTGGACTCTGATAACTCACCTAGCCTGGACTATGATAAGTCACCTAGCCTAGACTATGATAAGTCACCTAGCCTGGACTATGATAAGTCACCTAGCCTAGACTCTGATAAGTCACCTTGCCTGGCCTCTGATAAGTCACCTAGCCTGGACTATGATAAATCACCCAGCCTGGACTTTGTTAATAAATCACCCAGCCTGGATTATGTTAAATCACCCAGCCTGGACTATGTTAAATCACCCAGCCTGGACTATGTTAAATCACCCAGTCTGGACTATGTTAAATCACCCAGCCTGGACTATGTTAAATCACCCAGCCTGGACTATGTTAAATCACCCAGCCTGGACTATGTTAAGTCACCCAGCCTGGACTATGTTAAATCACCCAGCCTGGACTATGTTAAGTCACCCAGCCTGGACTATGTCAATAAATCACCCAGCCTGGACTATCTTAAATCACCCAGCCTGGACTATGTTAAATCACCCAGCCTGGACTATGTTAAATTACCCAGCCTGGACTATGTTAAATCACCCAGCCTAGACTATGTTAAATCACCCAGCCTGGACTATGTTAAATCACCCAGCCTAGACTATGTTAAATCACCCAGCCTGGACTATGTTAAATCACTAATCCTGGACTATGTTAAATCACCCAACCTGGACTATGTTAAATCACCAAGACTGGACTATGTTAAATCACCCTTCCTGGACTCTGATAAGTCACCTAGCCTGGACTCTGATAACTCACCTAGCCTGGACTCTGATAAGTCACCTAGCCTAGACTATGATCAGTCACCTAGCCTGGACTATGATAAGTCACCTAGCCTAGACTCTGATAAGTCACCTAGCCTGGACTATGATAACTCACCTAGCCTGGACACTGATAAGTCACCCAGCCTGGACTCTGATAAGTCACCTAGCCTGGACTATGATAAGTCACCCAGCCTGGACTCTGATAAGTCACCTAGCCTGCACTCTGATAAGTAATGTGTTCTTCCTGAGGGGTTTATAGTGAATAGTCAAATGGTAGACAAGAAAATGAAGAGGGGGGGGAATAAGGGCCTGTAGAGTGTTTCCTTGTCTCATTCCCATGTTGTCGGGCAGGAACTCAATCCCTTTGTACTGCATGCTTCTCTAACAACAACATTGCTAATTAATAAGTTTTACACAATTATAAATTAACTTCGGATCAGAACTCAGGCTTTGCATATAATTTCCTATAATCGCTAAAGCTACTGCAAAAACATGTCTCATACCAAGCGTAACTTCCTTATTTAAAAGGGCAATCCGCACTTTAAACAATAACAAAGCATTTCCACACCACAGTTCCTGTAAAAGCTGAGGGATGGAGCTGGCGAAATGTAATTCATAGACAATGCTATGGATGAAAGAACCATCCATGTTATCAAAAGTATAGTTGTAACCATGGTTTGAGGTTGTTTGTTTTTCGTTTACTTTGCTTTACAAAACACTGGAGTAAAAAAAGCTTATATTTTGGGTTTTGATGCGGTACGACAGTTGAACTAAATTCATGACACATTTTCTAAGTTCTTTTCTTCAAGAATCATTGGCTATATAATAATAATTTATATGTCCAAAAATGGATGTAGCTACTGCAGATTGCCTCTTTAACACAGACAGCCAGAGTTCTCACCGGACTTAAACGTACAGCAAATTATCTCTGCTGGGATTTGGCACCAAAACCTAAAATCACAGCAGTCATTTAAAAAAAATTGAAATAGCATCCTTAATTGTCTTTTTTTTTTGTTGCAAGCTTTGAAGGAATTAATCTTAATATTTTAATGTTATAACAGGAACAGGAAGGAGGAGGACCATTACGGGAGCTGTCGATAATTTGTTTTCCATAACTGTTACCACCTTTCCTTCCTTCCTTCCTTCCTTCCTTCCTTCCTTCCTTCCTTCCTTCCTTCCTTCCTTCCTTCCTCCTTCCTTCCTTCCTTCCTTCCTTCCTTCCTTCCTTCCTTCCTTCCTTCCTTCCTTCCTTCCTTCCTTCCTTCCTTCCTTCCTTCCTTCCTTCCTTCCTTCCTTCCTTCTTTGCTTCCTTCCTTCCTTCCATCCATCCTTCCTTCCTTCCTTCCTTCCTTCCATCCTTCTTTCCTCCTCTCTCCTCTCTGTTATAGGTGTCTGTAAATTATTAGCGTGGAGGCGGACTCTAGGTGTTGAAACACCTACTCCATAGTCAAACCCCACAGTCCATAAAGGTTGGGATGTGGAGTTCATAGGTCAGCTGGATGACATGTAGCCCCACCTGCTGTTCTCCCACAGTGCTTTATCAGAGGCTACTCTTTTAATATGGAGATTATGCTCATGTACTTGTCTCTACTTGAAAGGCATTTTCCTAATTTACTTCTTAATGACATGTAAATCGTATTTATACTCAGGCCTTCAAGTTTGAGGAAATGCGGTGTCTATTGAGCATGACATAAATCCAAAGTGTTTGAAAAAAAAAGCGGCAGAGAGAAAAAAATAACTGAGCCGCCCTCCATTCTTGTTCCATAAAAAATGTATACAGTCCATGTTAAATGTATTAATATTGCTTGCTGTCATTCAGTTTGCAGCTCTCTAACTGAAATACATTGTGACAGCAACCTCATTAAAGATGTATGTCATTGTATTCAACACAGAGTAATGAAGCTCTTTTAAAAAGAGCTGTAAAGGGGAAAGTGATTAGAATGTGAAATCAGTGAATTAAACAAGGCCGCGTACGAGCCGACATATTTTAATATTCATCAAGAGTGTTTTGTATGGACGGTGTAATGTACATTTCAGGAGGGCTGCATTTCAGGGGGGGAGTTTTTTTTAGGGAGGGGGAGAAATATGTGAAGTGTTGTTTTAACCCACAAAGCACTGCACATAAACTGAAGAAGTATAAATAATATATATATTATATATTTCGGTATTTTGAGCTATATGGTTAACCACTGGTTCATCTCTCTCTTCAGCCGAGTTAAGTCAAGTGTGCACTGAGCAGTATTAATCTACATGGAACATGGCTGAGCGGTACTAATCTACATGGTACATGGCTGAACGGATTTAATCTACATGGTACATGGCTGAGCGGTACTAATCTACATGGTACATGGCTGAGCGGTATTAATCTACATGGTACATGGCTGAGCAGTATTCATCTCCATGGTACATGGCTGAGCGGTACTAATCTACATGGTACGTGGCTGAGCGGTATTAATCGACATGGTACATGGCTGAGTGGTATTAATCTACATGGTACATGGCTGAGCGGTATTAATCTACATGGTATATGGCTGAGTGGTATTAATCTACATGGTACATGGCTGAGCGGTATTAATCTACATGGTACATGGCTGAGTGCTATTAATCTACATGGTACATGGCTGAGCGGTATTAATCTACATGGTACATGGCTGAGTGGTATTAATCTACATGGTACATGGCTGAGCGGTATTCATCTACATGGTACATGGCTGAGTGGTATTAATCTACATGGTACATGGCTGAGCGGTATTAATCTACATGGTACATGGCTGAGTGGTAATAATCTACATGGTACATGGCTGAGCGGTATTAATCTACATGGTACATGGCTGAGTGGTATTAATCTACATGGTACATGGCTGAGCGGTTATAATATGTGTAGTCTGATGACCAGCTGACATACTCTGAGGTTGAGTTGTTGACTCAACAGAGACATACTGTAAATGAAAATAAATATTGGCCCCAATTTTTCTGTAATTAAATATGAGATTAGACCTCTAGGAGAAATAGAATCTAAAGGGTTGAATGACTGGCTTCATGTATGGCCCTCTAGAAGGTTCGAGATAACCACTTGTTTTAGCAGGGGCCTGTACTGACAGAGGAGCGTGTCATTTTGGGGGAGGGGGTATTTTATTAGGATCCCCATTAGCTGTTGCAAAAGCAGCAGCTACTCTTCCTGGGGTCCACACAGAACATGACACATGACATAATAGACAACATTAATAGACGAGAACAGCTCAAGGACAGACACTCGTAGCCTACATATCAATACATACACACAAACTATCTAGGTCAAACAGAGGAGAGGCGTGGTGCAGTTAGGTGTTGCTTTATGTGAATCTGGGCAAAACTAGTGCACTACCTAGGGAATAGGATGCAATTTAGGACAAAACCTGTATAGTTCACCAGACAGCCAAGCCATCTTCTGGGAGTATATTAAACACCTATCATACTGGATATAGTTACACAAATCATTCCATTAAAATAGGAATCTTTACCAACATGTTTATTATGTTTGTCCAATTGAAGAAAAACACAGAATCCAAAACAAAGCAGCGTTCACTTTTCACTGTTACATTGCCTTCAGGAAGTAATCACAACCCTTGAATTATTCCATATTTTCTTACAAATTTGGAATGGTTTCAAACTGATTTAATTGTCTTTTTTTCCCCCAACAATCTACACAAAATACTATTTAATGTCAAAGTGGAAGAAAAATTCTAACGTATGTGAAAAAAATATACAAAATAAAATATATCTTGATGAGATACAGTAGGTATTCAACCCACTGAGTCAATGCAGGTTAGAATCACCTTTGATGGCGGTTACAGCTCTGAATCATTCTGAATCAGTTTCCATGAGATTTCCACACCTGGACCGTACAATATGTCTACATTATTATTATTTTCTTTATTATTCAAGCTCTGTCAAGTTGGTTGTTGATCATTGCTAAACAGCCATTTTTAAGTCTTGCCATGGATTTTCAAGATGATCTAAGTCAAAACTGTGACTAGGCTACTCAGGAACATTCAATGTCGTATTGGTAAGCAAATCCAGGGTATATTTGGCATTGAGTTTTAGGTTATTGTCTTGCTGACCGGTGAATTAATCTCCCAGTGTCTGTTGGAAAACAGAGCTCTTAGAGACTTACCCAGAAAGACTCACAACTGTAATTGCTGTCAGAGATTATTCTAACATGTATTGACTCAGGAGTGTGAATACTTATGTAAGTTAGATATTTCTGTATTTCATTTTCAATAAATTAGCAAAAAGTTCTAAAAACATGTTTTCACTTTGGCATTATTGGGTATACTGTGTGTAGATTGGTGAGAAAAAAATATATGTAATCTATTTTGAATTCAGACTGTAACATAACAAAATCTGGAATAAGTCAAGTGGAAGGCACTGAACAACGTTGCTGATCCATCCTCAGTTTTCTCCTATCACAGCCATTAAACTCTGTAACTGTTTTAAATTCACCATTGGCCTCATTGTGAAATCCCTGAGCGTTTTTCTTCCTCCCCTGGCAAGTTAGTCCTTGCAACTTATGTGACTTGTTAAACATATTTTAACTCCTGAACTTATTTAGGCTTTCCATAACGAACGGTTGAATACTTATTGACTCAAGACATTTCGCTTTTCATTTTGTATTAATTTGTAAACATTTCTAAAAAACATAATTCCACTTTGACGTTCTGGGGTATTGTGTGTAGGCCAGTGACACAAAACAACTCACTGTAATCCATTTTAAATTCAGGCTGTAACACAACAACATGTGGACAAAGTCAAGTGGTGTATGTCCATTCTGAAGGCACTTTAAGGTATTATAAAGTACAGGGGAACTTGGTAGACAAGGCCACGGGAATAAACAGATGTTAGATAAAACAACAAAAGTATAGCTGACCAATCCTGGGTTCTCCCTCAGTGTCCATGTGTGGACTAGCTTCCCACTGTGAACTCTGAAAGACGCTCGGCACTATCTGGACAAGTTGGAAAGTCAGAAGCCCGACTTAGTTCTACAATGTATCTTCTTTATCTTCTTTATCTTCAGATATTAAACCCATAACCCTAACATTAACCACATTGCTAACCTTATGCCTAACTCTAACCAAAGTAAATTAAAACAAAAAAAAGTGCATTTTTGTGTTTGTACATTTTTACGATATAGCAAATTTGGACTTTGCAGCTTGGCCATATAGTGGAATCCACTATGGTCATCTTTGAATGTGCCTCCTAGTGGAGCATTGTGGGAAGAGTGGAGCATTGTGGGAAGAGTAGAGCAATGTGGAAAGAGTGGAGCACTGTGGGGAGACTAGAGCACTGTGGGAAGAGTGGAGCACTGTGGGAAGGGTAGAGCACTGTGGGAAAAGTGGAGCACTGTGGGAAGAGTGGAGCACTGTGGGAAGAGTGGAGCACTGTGGGAAGGGTAGAGCACTGTGGGAAGAGTGGAGCACTGTGGGAAGAGTGGAGCACTGTGGGAAGAGTGGAGCACTAAAGGAAAAGTGGAGCGCTGTGGGAAGAGTGGAGCACTGTGGGAAGAGTGGAGCAATGTGGGAAGAGTGGAGCACTGTGGGGAGAGTAGAGCACTGTGGGGAGAGTAGTCTGAGAAAATATTACTTACATTTGGACTCTGGTCATTTGGATGAAGCAATAATGATTACATTTCCTTGTTTGTATTCTCAAAACCCTTCTGCTAATTGGCTAGCTCCCATGTGAAGAAATATATTAAAATTGAGTAAACCAACTATTTCATATTTTCCCCAGGCAAACTTTGTGTGACTGTTTTGCTTTTCTTTTGTACTGTAATATTCTCCAACCCATTTTCTAGCTAATGACTTGTTACAGTTTGGCTTTGAATTCTATTGTATTTCGCTCTGGTTTTCCCTAAAACAAATTGCAACAGTATTCTAGAGGGAGGGAACGGAGAACTTAAACCGATCAACGCAACAAGACGTTTCCATAATTGCTTTCCCCCACAAGTGTCCAATATGTTTGCCGTCTTTTGACTCTGTATACCGTAATTGAGAAAGGGTATGTGCTTGAAAATTATAAAAGTTGTCAAACAGATACACATTTTGTATTACTTTAACACTTTAAGTGTTGTTTTAACTCCGATCAGGAACACTCAGTTTCACTAAAAATGTACCACTAAATGTGATTAATTTCTGTTTTAAAGTACTTGCCTCCATATAAGACAGAACCGCTTGGACCCAAAAGCTAAAACAAATCTATAATTCATGGATATAAACAAACTTCAGCCTTGATTATATTTAAGTCATTGAGACATTATTAATAACACAACTTTGTAATTCCCCTGATGGAAAATGCAAATGGATGATGTGGTAACATATATACACTGCTCAAAAAAATAAAGGGAACACTTAAACGACACAATGTAACTCCAAGTCAATCACACTTCTGTGAAATCAAACTGTCCACTTAGGAAGCAACACTGATTGACAATAAATTTCACATGCTGTAGTGCAAATGGAATAGACAACAGGTGGAAATTATAGGCAATTAGCAAGACACCCCCAATAAAGGAGTGGTTCTGCAGGTGGGGACCACAGACCACTTCTCAGTTCCTATGCTTCCTGGCTGATGTTTTGGTCACTTTTGAATGCTGGCGGTGCTTTCACTCTAGTGGTAGCATGAGACGGAGTCTACAACCCACACAAGTGGCTCAGGTAGTGCAGCTCATCCAGGATGGCACATCAATGCGAGCTGTGGCAAGAAGGTTTGCTGTGTCTGTCAGCGTAGTGTCCAGTGCATGGAGGCGCTACCAGGAGACAGGCCAGTACATCAGGAGACGTGGAGGAGGCCGTAGGAGGGCAACAACCCAGCAGCAGGACTGCTACCTCCGCCTTTGTGCAAGGAGGAGCAGGAGAAGCACTACCAGAGCCCTGCAAAATGACCTCCAGCAGGCCACAAATGTGCATGTGTCTGCTCAAACGGTCAGAAACAGACTCCATGAGGGTGGTATGAGGGCAAGACGTCCACAGGTGGGGGTTGTGCTTACAGCCCAACACCGTGCAGGACGGTAGGCATTTGCCAGAGAACACCAAGATTGGCAAATTTGCCACTGGCGCCCTGTGCTCTTCACAGATGAAAGCAGGTTCACACTGAGCACGTGACAGACGTGACAGAGTCTGGAGATGCCGTGGAGAACGTTCTGCTGCCTGCAACATCCTCCAGCATGACCGGTTTGGCGGTGGGTCAGTCATGGTGTGGGGTGGCATTTCTTTGGGGGGCCGCACAGCCCTCCATGTGCTCGCCAGAGGTAGCCTGACTGCCATTAGGTACCGAGATGAGATCCTCAGACCCCTTGTGAGACCATATGCTGGTGCGGTTGGCCCTGGGTTCCTCCTAATGCAAGACAATGCTAGACCTCATGTGGCTGGAGTGTGTCAGCAGTTCCTGCAAGAGGAAGGCATTGATGCTATGGACTGGCCCGCCCGTTCCCCAGACCTGAATCCAATTGATCACATCTGGGACATCATGTTTCGCTCCATCCACCAACGCCACGTTGCACCACAGACTGTCCAGGAGTTGGCGGATGCTTTAGTCCAGGTCTGGGAGGAGATCCCTCAGGAGACCATCCGCCACCTCATCAGGAGCATGCCCAGGCGTTGTAGAGAGGTCATACAGGCACGTGGAGGCCACACACACTACTGAGCCTCATTTTGACTTGCTTTAAGGACATTACATCAAAGTTGGATCAGCCTGTAGTGTGGTTTTTCACTTTAATTTTGAGTGTGACTCCAAATCCAGACCTCCATGGGTTGATAAATTGGATTTCCATTGATTATTTTTGTGTGATTTTGTTGTCAGCACATTCAACTATGTAAAGAAAAAAGTATTTAATAAGATTATTTCTTTCATTCAGATCTAGGATGTGTTGTTTAAGTGTTCCCTTTATTTTTTTGAGCAGTATATATATATATATATATATATATATATATATATATATGATATATATATATATATATATATAGATATATAGATAGATAGATAGATAGATAGATAGATAGATAGATAGATAGATAGATAGATAGATAGATAGATAGATAGATAGATAGATAGATATTTTTATTTTATTTATTTAATTTCACCTTTATTTAACCAGGTAGGCAAGTTGAGAACAAGTTCTCATTTACAACTGCAACCTGGCCAAGATAAAGCAAAGCAGTTTGACACATACAACAACAACACAGAGTTACACATGCAGTAAAACAAACATACAGTCAATAATATAGTACAAAAAATAAGTCAATATACAATGTGAGCAAATGAGGTGAGATAAGGGAGGTAAAGGCAATAAATAGGCCATGGTGGCGAAGTAAATACAATATAGCAATTAAAATACTGGAATGGTAGATTTATATATATATATATGATACATATATAGATTACATGTAGATTACATGTAGTAAACAGAATATGATACAGTAGCAAAAGACTATTCTAGACATGATCTCAAACTCAGTCTACTGTCATGAATTGATTAAACAGGAAGTTGAAGCCGTAATACATCTATTTTTCCTCGCCGTTCACCTCGTCAAACAGAATCCTACTTCCTACTTAACGTCTTCAATCTCAATATGCTGATCATGAGGACCAGCAACGTCTCTGTCTCAAATTGTATTAATGCTTCACTTCTAAACACATTGGTCAAGCAGTGCATTATATATTAATATTGAATAGAAAGATAAACAGATATTGTATTATACACTGTATGTGTACAGTGAATTTGGAAGGTATTCAGAACCCATTGACTTTTTCCACACTTTGTTACATTGCAGCCTTATTCTAAAATCGATTAAATTAAATATTTTTTCTACACATTTTCAATCTACACAGAATACCCCATAATGACAATGCAACATTTTTGCAAATGTATAAAAAATAAATACCTTATTACATAAGTATTCAGACCCTTTGCTATGAGACTCGAAATTGAGCTCAGGTGCATCCTGTTTCCATTGAACATCCTTGAGATGTTTCTACAACTTGATTGGACTCCATCTGTGGTAAATTCAATTGATTGGACATGATTTGGAAAGGCATACACCTGTCTATATAAGGTCCCACAGTTGACCAAGCCATGAGGTCGAAGGAATTGTCCGTAGAGCTCCGAGACAGGATTGTTTCGAGGTACAGATCTGGGAAAAGGTACCAAAGCATTTCTGCAGCATTGAAGGTCCCCAAGAACACAATGGCCTCAATCATTCCTATTTATTTATTTAACCTTTCTTTATCTTGGCAAGAACAAATTCTTATGACGGCCCATCCCAACCAAACCCTGGGCCTATTGTGCACCACCCTATGGGACTCCCAATCACAGCCGGTTGTGATACAGTCTGGAATCGAACCAGGGTCTGTAGTGACACCTCTAGCACTGAGATGCAGTGTCTTAGACCGCTGCGCCACTCAGGAGCATCGAGTGGAAGAAGTCTGGAACCACCAAGAGTCTTCCTAGTGCTGGTCGCCTGGCCAAACTGAGCACTCAGGGGAGAAGGGCCTTGGTCAGGGAGGTGACCAAGAACCCGATGGTCACCCTGGCAGAGCTCCAAAGTTCCTCTGTGGAGATGGAAGAACCTTCCAGAAGAACAACCATCGGACATCTCTGGAGAGACTTGAAAATGCTGTGCAGCGACGCTCCCCATCCAACCTGACAGAGCTTGAGAGGATCTGCAAAAAATAATGGGAGGAACTCCCTAAATACAGGTCTGCCAAGCTTGTCACGTCATACCCAAGAAGACACGAGGCTTTAATTGCTTCCAAAGGCGCTTTAACAAAGTACTGAGTAAAGGGTCTGAATACTTATGTTTCACCTTTATTTAACTGGGCAAGTCAGTTGAGAACAAATTCTTATTTTCAATGACAGCCTAGGAACAGTGGGTTAATAGCTGCCTTGTTCAGGGGAAGAACGACAGATTTGTACCTTGTCAGCTCAGGGATTCAAACTTGCAACCTTTCGGTTACTAGTCCAACACTCTAACCACTAGGCTACCTGCTCTAACCACTAGGCTACCTGCTCTAACCACTAGGCTATGCTGTAAATGTGCTAGCTCAGATTTTGTTTTAAATAAAGTCTAAAATGCTGTTTTTGCTTTGTTATTATGGGGTATTGTGTGTAGATTGATTAGTGAAAAAAATGATTTAACAATAAGGCTGTAACGTATCAAAATGTGGAAAAAGTCAAGGGGTCTGACTATTTTCCAAATGCACCTGCTCGTCTAACATCTCATTCCAAAATCATGGGCATTAATAAGGAGTTGGTCCCCTTTTTGCTGCTATAACAGCCTCCACTCTTCTGGGAAGGCTTTCCACTAGATGTTGGAACATTGCTGCAGGGACTTGCTTTCATTCAGCCACAAGAGCATTAGTGAGGTCGGGCACTGATGTTGGGTGATTAGGCCTGGCTCGCAGTCGGCATTTCAATTCATCCCAAAGGTGTTGAATGGGGTTGAGGTCAGGGCTCTGTGCAGGCCAGTCAGGTTCTTCCACAGCGATCTCGTCAAGCCATTTCTGTATGAACCTCACTTTGTGCATGGGGGCATTGTCATGCTGAAACAGGAAAGGGCATTCCCCAAACTGTTGCCACAAAGTTGGAAGCACAGAATCGTCCGGAATGTCATCAGAAATTATACAGTAAAGCCTGACTTCCTATCAGAAATGACACAGTAAAACCTAACTTCCTTCCAATCAAAATTAAGTCCAGGGAAAAGAGACACATAGCGACAATTAGATATGCAAATGTCACTCTGTGATTTCAAAAAGTTCCCTTTCATGACACAACCAGAAAAGGCCTCACCCATGAATGAAAAAGTGACATATCCTCATAGACACCAGGAAGCATTTTCCAGGACAGATAGCGGGTTAGGTCTTTCCAATCTCAGGTGTATGATTAGAATCAATTAAATCACTTCTCCAATGTCAGCTGTAGGATTCTCCCGGGCGAATGAAATTATGCAACAGAAAAGTGTGTCCGTGGCCCTTCCTGGCTCTGTCTCGGGCATCACTCACCTCCACAAATGAGATTAAAATGTGCAGCTCAGGGATTTCAAAGGGATATTTTCCATCAGAACATGAAAAGTAATGGAAAGCCCAATGTAAGTCGACTTTAAAAGCCTCTGGTGGGGTGGGAGAGTAGCACTGTGCCAACCTCTCTGAATCACACCGAACCAAAACCCCACTGCCAAATAAGTGACGTATTTTAGCCCCGCTAGATCTTACTAATAAATACATAGGATTCCGTAGGGTTTCACAACAAACATTTACAACGGAGACGCTGACATTTGACTTGAGATGCCACCAGACATTTATGTGTCTATTTTTTTCTTTTCTTTCGGTGGCATGAAGGCTTTTGCGGGCTGTGATTTCACCGCGTCATTGTTCCATGTTATGGTGTTACATGCTCTCTTACTTTGTCTGTGTTCCTGTCACATCACAAGTACAAAAGGGACGGTGATTAACTTTGAAATGTCACGTCAACCTATCCTGCTCCATGCTGGGTTTCTCTTGTTTACTGTTGACAACCAGGGATTAAGTGTTTCTAACAAGAGCCATGACACACGGCTTTGATTTATAAACCACATGTCTTCAGTTCGGGAAGGAGATAAGGAGACAAGATTCTTCCTTGAAATGGGGAACAACTAGGCTACACTGCATGCGGTCTGTCTAGGAAAGCAGTGCCATTGTGCTTTCTGATAACAATTGTTGGGACTGACTTTTGGTAGAGTATAGTATAGTATGGAACTGCATGGTAGTGTATGGCAGAGCATGGCAGAGCATGTTAGAGTATGGTACACCATGGCAGAGTATGGTAGAGTATGATGGCGCGTAGCATGGTAGAGTATGGTAGAGCACGGTACAGTATGGTACAGTATGGCAGTGCATGGCAGAGTATGGTAGAGTATGATGGTGCGTAGCATGGTAGAGTTTGGTAGAGTACGGAACAGTACGGTACAGTATGGTAGTGCATGGTATGATAGAGTATGATAGAGTACGGCACAGTACGGCAGAGTATGGCAGAGTATGGTATGATAGAGTATGGTAGAGTACAGTACAGTATGGTAGTGTATGGCATGATAGGGTATGGTGGGGTATGGCACAGTATGGTAGAGTATGGTAGAGTATGGTAGAGTCTGGTATGACAGGGTATGGTAGGGTATGGCACAGTCTGGCAGAGTATGGTAGAGTATGGCATGAATGAGTATGGTATGGTAGGGTATGGCACAGTATGGTAGAGTATGGTAAAGCATGGCAGTGTGTGGTATGACAGGGTATGGCACAGTATGGCAGAGTATGGTAGTGTGGTAGAGCATGGGAGAGTATGGGAGAGTATGGGAGAGTATGGTAGAGTATGGTGGAGTATCATTATTATTCAGGAGTACGCCACTACAGACAGTCTGATACAGTATATCATTATTATTTAGGAGTACTGCGATAGAGACAGTCTGATACAGTATATCATTATTATTCAGGAGTACTGCGATAGAGACAGTCTGATACAGTATATCATTATTATTCATGAGTACTGCGATAGAGACAGTCTGATACAGTATATCATTATTATTCAGGAGTACTGCGATAGAGACAGTCTGATACAGTATATCATTATTTTTCAGGAGTACTGCGATAGAGACAGTCTGATACAGTATATCATTATTATTCAGGAGTACTGCGATAGAGACAGTCTGATACAGTATATCATTATTATTCAGGAGTACTGCGATAGAGACAGTCTGATACAGTATATCATTATTATTCAGGAGTACTGCGATAGAGACAGTCTGATACAGTATATCATTATTATTCAGGAGTACTGCGATAGAGACAGTCTGATACAGTATATCATTATTATTCAGGAGTACTGCGATAGAGACAGTCTGATACAGTATATCATTATTATTCAGGAGTACTGCGATAGAGACAGTCTGATACAGTATATCATTATTATTCAGGAGTACGCCACTAGAGACAGTCTGATACAGTCTAGGTATGGACATTCAGGCCCATTTATTCTTAGCTGAGAACGCTTCCTGGAACCACCGCAGATTATGGTTGGCACATCTTACTACACAATGTGATGCCTACAGGGCCTGGGACCTATCACATTTACCCGGGAGAAGGATGATAAATGCATGTTGAAACCACATAAAAACTGTCTCAACAAGGTATTGTCTGGGATTTAAAGGAGCTCTACTTCCTTTATAACAGACGATATCCCCCTTAAAGCGGTTCAGACCTATTTAATACCTTATTATGGGAAAATACAGAGCCCATATCGCTTTTAAAATCTGGTGCTTCTTTGTCTTGTGACAAATTTACCTATTCTCCAATTCTGGCGACATGTTTTGAGCCGTTATTCTCTGTCAATCCTTGTAAGAGACAGCCCCCCCCCCCCCCCCCCCCCGCTAACTAAAGCTTTTGATATAGAGGCCGGCCATAAAGCTTTAAAGAAATAAATATATTCCGTAGCTACTGACAACCCAGTGAAAATCCCAGCTGAAAGATGGTGTATTGAATGCCTAATTAACTGACTGGTGTCTGGTCGTATCAGTTTGCTAAACCTCAGGCTCACCTCCGCTCATCTGATTCCCTGGGGTTAATTCGACATGCACACATTTTATAGCCCCTCAAGAATGATTTCTGCAGACTTATGCTGAAGCTTATGTTGGGGTGGAATTTACCTAACTCCACAGGAAGTCCATGTGTCTTCTTTTATTAGACAATAGAGGAAAGAAAAAAAACCTGTTTATGTCTTTGGAATTTGAAGATGGACAGAGTGTCATCCCATGAGAAACATGACACCCTGTTGGTGGAAGAGATTGTGGGATTCACTATAAACAGTCAGGGACAAAATCAATTCCTGAAATGGCCTTTTCCTTCCCAGATCTGTATTTTCCTTTTCTTTGATAGTTTCTGTTTCTGAGTAAACAGTTAGGTCTTTTGCTGAACATTTTTTTATATAATACAGTATATGTACCAAAAGTGTTCAAAGTAAAACAACAAAACAATAATTTTGAATTTCAAATCATGTTCAAAACGTTGGGATTTTTGCCATACCTAATTTATAACCACTTGTGTCCCCCCAAACAATACCACACATTCTCTTAATTTAGTCAATGTATGCTGTCGAGAAGAGTTTGATTTCAATTTTTGATGAAACTGCCACCTGATATTATTACCCTAATGGCCACATTTGTATGGATCATGTATCGTATTAACCTTCTGTTTAAGGTGTTGTTTTGTTTTATATTACCTTCATCTTAAGCATAGCCATACCTCATGACTCGCAGCAGCCCCAGTGATTACACATCTAATGAAAACTAATCTCAGTTGAATATCCAAAGTAAATGCCAATTTAAATATCTATTTATCTGTCTTTGAGAGTGCCTTTTGGCTATTAATGCATGTGAACAAGTCCGGCCTGGTCATTTTCTTCCTCTCCTTGACTTCAGACAGGAGTGCGGGACCCCCATTCTCTCTCTTCTGTCGCTTGTAGCGGAGGAGAGGGGATGAATAATGTAGTAACACCCACTCCTGGTTCCTGGTTCCTGGCTGCGTCTCCCCCTAGGGGTGCCTCGTTCAAGTGCACACACTCAAGAGGGCACTGCCAGTATCAGCTAACAATTATCTGGTGAATTTGTACACTTTATTACTAGATGTGCACTGGGCAAACAGTGTCGTGACAGGGAAGGTCCCCCTCCCTCTTCCACTTATTTATCTAATAAGAGCAAATTAATTAGACCGGAATTAGTTTTGGAAATGAGCTGCCCAAGAGCCAAGTAGACTATGTTCTGTTATGATCGGTATCCAAGTCTAGTCTTTGTCCATGCTGGAGGTACTGCTTGAATTCTTTGTCCAACTACCCAATGTGGAAAATATTTGCAAGGAGTCTGGATTGATTCTTTGTCCAACTACCCAATGTGGAAAATATTTGCAAGGAGTCCGGATTGAATTTTTTACTTATGTTCTGTAATTCCATCTAACTCTGTCTAGTTATGAGGTGTCTAACATGGTCTGATATATAACTCTATCTAGTTATGAGTTGTCTAACATGGTCTAATATCTAACTCTATCTAGTTATGAAGTGTCTAACATGGTCTGATATCTAACTCTATCTAGTTATGAAGTGTCTAACATGGTCTAATATCTAACTCTATCTAGTTATGAGGTGTGTAACATGGTCTGATATCTAACTCTATCTAGTTATGAAGTGTCTAACATGGTCTGATATCTAACTCTATCTAGTTATGAGTTGTCTAACATGGTCTAATATCTAACTCTATCTAGTTATGAAGTGTCTAACATGGTCTGATATCTAACTCTATCTAGTTATGAAGTGTCTAACATGGTCTAATATCTAACTCTATCTAGTTATGAGGTGTGTAACATGGTCTGATATCTAACTATCTAGTTATGAGTTGACTAACATGGTCTAATATCTAACTCTATCTAGTTATGAAGTGTCTAACATGGTCTGATATCTAACTCCTATCTAGTTATGAAGTGTCTAACATGGTCTGATATCTAACTATCTATTTATGAAGTGTCTAACATGGTCTGATATCTAACTCCTATCTAGTTATGAAGTGTGTAACATGGTCTGGTATATAACTCTATCTAGTTATGAAGTGTCTAACATGGTCTGGTATATAACTCTATCTAGTTATGAAGTGTGTAACACATGTGTAAGCTATTGTCAGGTTGTGTGTCAGTCATATTAGTGATGTAGCACTGTGTAATTCAATTTTACCAGTCCGGATTGAATCTTTG
This sequence comes from Salmo salar, assembly GCF_965601325.2. Lineage (NCBI taxonomy): Eukaryota > Metazoa > Chordata > Actinopteri > Salmoniformes > Salmonidae > Salmo > Salmo salar. The sequence continues at coordinate 44,554,353 of NC_138308.1, forward strand.
TCCAACTACCCAATGTGAAAACATTTGCAAGGAGTCCGGATTGATTCTTTGTCCAACTACTCAATGTGGAAAATATTTCCAAGGAGTCTGGATTGAATTTTTTGCTTATGTTCTGTAATTCCATCTAACTCTGTCTAGCTATGAGGTGTCTAACATGGTCTGATATCTAACTATCTAGTTATGAGGTGTCTAACATGGTCTAATATCTAACTCTATCTAGTTATGAAGTGTCTAACATGGTCTGATATCTAACTATCTAGTTATGAGGTGTCTAACATGGTCTAATATCTAACTCTATCTAGTTATGAGGTGTCTAACATGGTCTAATATCTAACTTTATCTAGTTATGAGGTGTCTAACATGGTCTGGTATATAACTCTATCTAGTTATGAAGTGTCTAACATGGTCTGATATCTAACTCTATCTAGTTATGAAGTGTCTAACATGGTCTGATATCTAACTATCTAGTTATGAGGTGTCTAACATGGTCTAATATCTAACTCTATCTAGTTATGAAGTGTCTAACATGGTCTGATATCTAACTATCTAGTTATGAGGTGTCTAACATGGTCTAATATCTAACACTATCTAGTTATGAGGTGTCTAACATGGTCTGATATCTAACTCTATATAGTTATGAAGTGTCTAACATGGTCTAATATCTAACTCTATCTAGTTATGAAGTGTCTAACATGGTCTGATATCTAACTCTATCTAGTTATGAGGTGTGTAACATGGTCTGATATCTAACTCTATCTAGTTATGAAGTGTCTAACATGGTCTGATATCTAACTCTATATAGTTATGAAGTGTCTAACATGGTCTAATATCTAACTCTATCTAGTTATGAGGTGTCTAACATGGTCTGATATCTAACTCTATCTAGTTATGAAGTGTCTAACATGGTCTGATATCTAACTATCTAGTTATGAAGTGTCTGACATGGTCTGATATCTAACTCTATCTAGTTATGAAGTGTTTGACATGGTCTGATATCTAACTCTATCTAGTTATGAAGTGTGTAACATGGTCTGATATATAACTCTATCTAGTTATGAAGTGTCTAACATGGTCTGATATCTATCTCTATCTAGTTATGAAGTGTCTAACATGGTCTGATATCTATCTCTATCTAGTTATGAAGTGTCTAACATGGTCTGATATCTAACTCCTATCTAGTTATGAAGTGTCTAACATGGTCTGGTATATAACTCTATCTAGTTATGAAGTGTGTAACACATGTGTAAGCTTATGTCAGGTTGTGTGTCAGTCATATTAGTGATGTAGCACTGTGTAATTCAATTTTACCACAAGACCCACTCTCTTTTAGTCTCCCCCCCCCCCCCCCCCCCAACCCCCCAGGTCAAGATGTTAACTAGTGACAAGACCCTTTCACACAGGACGATACAAGTCTTATTTGACAAGCTGGAGGTTCCTCCTGTACTGACCACCACCACCTTTTAACGATATGAGCAAGGTCTGCTAACCTCATTACAATGCCGGCCCTCTCCCTTACTCCCTCCTTCTCGCCCTCCCTCCCAGCTAAAGTATTAAATCAAAGGCCCAGGCGTCAGACTGATGTGTATTTAACATCCCCTGAGCACTTGTCATTGATGTGCAGGGCCAGTCAGTCCTGGTGTCCTTGTCTCTCGAATTCCCTGACGTGCAATCACTTCCTTATCTGTCCACAGGGCACGGCCCCTTTCCATAGCCAACCACAAAATGCATACCTAATGATGCGTTCCTCATGAGGCACGCCTGCCTGAACGCCACCGCCGTCGCCGAGGAAAGAAGCAGGAGGCGGATCCCTCTCACAACTCTACTTGTTTGTGTTATTGCTGTTGTGTTGGAATAGAGGAGTCGAAGGTCACATATGCTCTGTAGCAAGGGCCCGACTTCACAATAGAGTCTGACTTCACAATAGGACCCGACTTCACAATAGGACCCGACTTCACAATAGGACCCGACTTCACAATAGAGCCTGACTTCACAATAGGACCCGACTTCACAATAGGACCCGACTTCACAATAGGGCCCGACTTCACAATAGGGCCTGACTTCACAATAGGGCCTGACTTCACAATAGGGCCCGACTTCACAATAGGGCCTGACTTCACAATAGGGCCCGACTTCACAATAGAGCCTGACTTCACAATAGGACCCGACTTCACAATAGGACCCGACTTCACAATAGGACCCGACTTCACAATAGGACCCGACTTCACAATAGGGCCTGACTTCACAATAGGGCCCGACTTCACAATAGGGACCGACTTCACAATAGGGCCCGACTTCACAATAGGGCCCGACTTCACAATAGGGCCCGACTTCACAATAGGGCCCGACTTCACAATAGGGCCTGACTTCACAATAGGGCCTGACTTCACAATAGGGCCCGACTTCACAATAGGGCCCGACTTCACAATAGAGCCTGACTTCACAATAGGACCCGACTTCACAATAGGACCCGACTTCACAATAGGACCCAACTTCACAATAGGACCCGACTTCACAATAGGGCCTGACTTCACAATAGGGCCCGACTTCACAATAGGGCCCGACTTCACAATAGGGCCTGACTTCACAATAGGGCCTGACTTCAGGGGGTCATTTCTGGGAGTTCTGTTGACTTGGTTAGTGGTGGCAGGCAAATAAAACTACTTGTCAACACTTCATGGCCTCCAAGCCACTTGCCACACACCAGCATCTGAGCAGTACAGCATGTCATCCTTTAGGGATAGTGTGGACATAGTCATGAACAAAATAATACAAAAAAGTTAATGAACAACCTACCTATCAAATATATATACAGTATCTTCATGTTAACGTCCTCTATTGAGAGATAACAATATTGTCTCTGTCTTGCCTGCTACTAAATAATTCATCTATACTCTAAAATGCATTCCTATGTTTTCTTTTCTATTGAGGAAACTCAAAAAGTGTTTTATTTTATTTAGTCTTCACACGCCACATCCAGGGCGAACTTATTCTGAGACATTGAATTAATTATGAAAACTAAAATATAGTTTTGTTCTCTTCCTAAAAGCTTCTTCTGTATCCCGTAACAACGTCCTTAGTGTGCCGCCCTGTCACTGTATCAAAAAAAATACTAAAAACTAAAATGTGATAGAAAAGAAATGAGAGATGTCCTCCGGAAGTCTGAGGCTAACCTTTCATTGTGACTGGTATCACAGAGAACAAAGGTTAGACATAGAACAACGCCTGTGGAAGGGGACATTTTCCTGATGTATTTTTCCACTTGATGAGACCGTAAGAAAAAGACGTCTCTCTGTCACATGCGTCTGTTTTTTGTCTAATCTTATCTTTGGTACTAGGCATCAGAGTTATGAGACACTAGTCTCTTGTCAAGGAGGGGGGTGCATTTTATACAGATTTTATACAAGCAGTTGAGGACACGGCAACGCTATGTTTGAAATGTTTACCCACTCCCATGAAATCAGCTCTGAGTAGTGTGGCTACATAATCCCAAGTTTCTTCATAAAAAAAACTGTCAAAGTGATGAATATGAATATGTAAGGTTTGAACACAGCAGTGTGGTGAAACAGAAACCCTTTGGTGGAAAGTCATGACAGATATTCCCTAACCAACTAGTGTTAGTGTGGTATACCTGCAGAGGGGTTACAATAAAACTGACAGAAATAGACATGTATTCCTCAACCAGTCAAAAAGACACAAGGGCATTGCAAACTCCCCCCCCGCCCCCCCCCCCCCCAAAAAAAAAACATTCAACACAAAAAATATTGTCGCCCTATCCATAAAGTTGAGTCAAACACGAAAATATGTCTTGTCCTGTTCTAACAGAATCTGTAAAAGAAACTGAGAATTAAGACTGGTCTTTGTCAAGTCACTGAGCTACAATAGCACATGTACAATATCAACATAGAACTTCAAGTACAAGTTACCTGTGGCCCTGTGTGAGGACGATTATTTACAGTATTGAAAAACCAATTGACAACGTACTTCCATGGCCGTACCAGTTTTGTAGTGGAGGAATATACGCTGGTATACACCGTATACCCACTTATTTTTCAGTGGGCATTGCGTATTCTTACTTCCTAATCCCCCACGATGTGAATCAAAGTAGTGTAGTGGAGGTTTACTCCTGTATCAATTAATAAGGCTGATGAAACAGATCAGAATGTTTAGCTTCAAATGTTGATCAATTATTATTTCTTCACATTTTAGGTGCTGCAATGTGCATTTATGTGCAAACCCCCCTCACTGTATATAGACTTTCTTTTTTTCTATTGTGTTATTTGACTGTATGCTTGTTAATTCCATGTGTAAACTCTGTGTTGTTGTTTGTGTCGCACTGCTTTGCTTTATCTTGGCCAGGTCACAGTTGTAAATGAGAACTTGTTCTCAACTGGCCTACCTGGTTAAATAAAGGTGAAATAAAATGTAAAAAATAAAACATGGCGGAAGGCATACCTGCACTGCCACGTCCTGACCAGTATAAGGGGTTATTTGTTATTGTGGTTTGGTCAGGACGTGGCAGGGGTGTGTTTGTTTAGAGTGTTTTTGGGATTGTTGGGCTATGTTCTTGTTAGTCTATTTCTATGTTCTAGTATGTCTATTTCTATGTGGTGTTTGTTGGGTTGACCTTCAATTGGAAGCAGCTGCTCCTAGTTGCTTCTAATTGAAGGTCCTATTTAAGAGGGGTGTTTTTCTATGGGATTTGTGGGTAGTTGTTCCTTGTTTAGTGTTTGTTGCACCTGACAGGACTGGTTTGTTCTTTTTCTATACGTATTTAGTTGTTTCTCCTTCTTCAAATAAAAAGAAGATGAGTATACATATTCCTGCTGAATTTTGGTCAAAACCTTACGACAACCGTGACATGCACATTTGGGGAAAACACCATTCTAAAACGCACACTGCGCATACAAGCGGGTTCCTTGGGCAGAGATGGAAATTTCCATAAATTTTTTTGCCTCAGACTTCTGGAGGAGATCTTTCATTCTTTCATGAAATTTCAATTGTATTTTTATTTTATTTGATATGCTGGCAAGGTGGCAGATTAATGTTGTGTTGCTACCATGCTGTGTTGCTGTCTTAGGTCTCGCTTTACATAGTGTTGTGTTGTCTCTCTTGTCATGATGTGTGTTTTGTCCTATATTTTTATTTTCTTATTTTTAATCCCAGGCCCCGTCCCCGCAGGAGGCCTTTTGCCTTTTGGTAGGCCTTCATTGTAAAGTATTCTTAACTGACATGCTTAGTTAAATAAAGTTTAAATTAAATTAAAAAGTAGAAAGAAAACCAATAGGACAGGAGAACGCATACGATGAAGTCTTTAATAATTACCATGTCTATGGTGGGATATTGGTTGCGGGCTACTTTGAAGCAAGGCAAGACATACTACCTCATAATATGAAGTACAATGCCCAGGTCCAGATGCTAATGAAGACCCGCAAAGAAGACATCTTCTGATAGATGGAAAAGATTTCCCAGAAACCATCTCTATTAAATGGTTTAACTAGCTTACAAAGTAGCCTATGTCTACCTGGCAGAAAGATATCATGATTATTTGCATCAATCCCCAGTGGTTATTTATTTTGTCAAACTCCATCTCACGTGCAACAGAAACAGAAGCTAATTAAACAACAGTGTTAGCTGCCTGCACACATTCAATCAAAGGGTAACTACACAACAACAATAAATGTCATTTTCTAGATTTTTCCCAGACCTCAAAAGTGGTCTCCTGATGTGGTTTAAAGCATTTATTTTGGACTTTGGACATTCAATGTTGTTGTTTTTCTGTTAAAAAAAAAAAGGTGAATTTGTGACTCAGTGGACAGCCTCAGTTATCTTTTTCAATAGCAGACCTACTATTATCCTACTGGCACAGTACAGCTGGGGTTGGCCTAACTGGGAAAGACAATCATTTTAAATCATTCAGTGTTTCTTATAGAATTTTTCACACAGGGCACATTTCCTACACCAGTTGGGCTGTTTCGGGACATTTTTTAAATCTAAGTTAGAGTATTCCCATTTCTCCAGGCATCACTACACCAGTGCATCCTACAGTATATTGACTTTGTTTGGGACTGTTCAACAATGGATCCATATTTTTGCATGCATCCCACATCTGTGTCTCTTCCTGTCCAGGCAGCCTTTCCACCAGAACATCATGACAGCTTCAAATAATTACCCTAGAGTGATACTGTCCTGCACATCACCAAGGAACTTGAAAGAACCTCCATGAATCATGCATAGGTTCATTTAAAAGTGCTTTGTAGACAAATACACTTGCAAAGTCAGCTTTGAGAAGGGGTTGCAAGTACTTTCCCTCTGCCTTAAGCTCAGTGAAAATGTGTTTAAGTAAGTTTCAGGACGTCCCTTCCTATGTAGTATATGATGTTACTATTCAGAGTATAGCTAGGGAAACATAATTCTGTTACTATTCAGAGTATAGCTAGGGAAACATCATGCTGTTACTATTCAGAGTATAGCTAGGGAAACATCATTCTGTTACTATTCAGAGTATAGCTAGGGAAACATCATTCTGTTACTATTCAGAGTATAGCTAGGGAAACATCATTCTGTTACTATTCAGAGTATAGCTAGGGAAACATCATTCTGTTACTATTCAGAGTATAGCTAGGGAAACATCATACCGTATAACTAGGGGAACATCATTCTGTTACTATTCAGAGTATAGCTAGGGCACAACCGACTGGGCCCATTCTGTTACTATTCAGAGTATAGCTAGGGAAACATCACACCGTATAACTAGGGAAATATCTTTCTGTTACTGTTCAGAGTATAGCTAAAATGGAAACACCATTCTGTTACTATTCAGAGTATAGCTAGGGAAACATCACACCGTATAACTAGGGAAATATCTTTCTGTTACTGTTCAGAGTATAGCTAGGGAAACATTATTCTGTTAGTATTCAGAGTATAGCTAGGGAAACATCAGCTGCCGGTGCTGGGCTCACGTACGTTCAGAGTATAGCTAGGGAAACATCATACCGTATAGCTAAGGAAACATCATTCTGTTACTATTCAGAGTATAGCTAGGGAAACATCATTCTGTTACTGTTCAGAGTATAGCTAGGGAAACATCATACCGTATAACTAGGGGAACATCATTCTGTTACTATTCAGAGAATAGCTAGGGAAACATCATTCTCTTACTATTCAGAGTATAGCTAGGGAAACATCATTCTGTTACTATTCAGAGTATAGCTAGGGAAACATCATTCTGTTACCATTCAGACTATAACTAGGGAAACATCATTCTGTTACTATTCAGAGTATAGCTAGGGAAACATAATTCTGTTACTATTCAGAGTATAGCTAGGGAAACATCATTCTGTTACTATTCAGAGAATAGCTAGGGAAACACCATTCTGTTACTATTCAGAGTATAGCTAGGGAAACATCACACCGTATAACTAGGGAAATATCTTTCTGTTACTATTCAGAGTATAGCTAGGGAAACATCATTCTGTTACTATTCAGAGTATAACTAGGGAAACATCATTCTGTTACTATTCAGAGTATAGCTAGGGAAACATCATTCTGTTACTATTCAGAGTATAGCTAGGGAAACATCATTCTGTTACTATTCAGAGTATAGCTAGGGAAACATCATACCGTATAACTAGGGGAACATCATTCTGTTACTATTCAGAGTATAGCTAGGGAAACATCATACCGGATAACTAGGGAAACACCATTCTGTTACTATTCAGAGTATAGCTAGGGAAACATCACACCGTATAACTAGGGAAATATCTTTCTGTTACTGTTCAGAGTATAGCTAGGGAAACATCATTCTGTTAGTATTCAGAGTATAGCTAGGGAAACATCATGCTGTTACTATTCAGAGTATAGCTAGGGAAACATCATACCGTATAGCTAAGGAAACATCATTCTGTTACTATTCAGAGTATAGCTAGGGAGACATCATTCTGTTACTGTTCAGAGTATAGCTAGGGAAACATCATACCGTATAACTAGGGGAACATCATTCTGTTACTATTCAGAGAATAGCTAGGGAAACATCATTCTCTTACTATTCAGAGTATAGCTAGGGAAACATCATTCTCTTACTATTCAGAGTATAGCTAGGGAAACATCATTCTGTTACTATTCAGAGTATAGCTAGGGAAACATCATTCTGTTACCATTCAGACTATAACTAGGGAAACATCATTCTGTTACTATTCAGAGTATAGCTAGGGAAACATAATTCTGTTACTATTCAGAGTATAGCTAGGGAAACATCATTCTGTTACTATTCAGAGAATAGCTAGGGAAACACCATTCTGTTACTATTCAGAGTATAGCTAGGGAAACATCACACCGTATAACTAGGGAAATATCTTTCTGTTACTGTTCAGAGTATAGCTAGGGAAACATCATTCTGTTACTATTCAGAGTATAACTAGGGAAACATCATTCTGTTACTATTCAGAGTATAGCTAGGGAAACATCATTCTGTTACTATTCAGAGTATAGCTAGGGAAACATCATTCTGTTACTATTCAGAGTATAGCTAGGGAAACATCATTCTGTTACTGTTCAGAGTATAGCTAGGGAAACATCATTCTGTTACTATTCAGAGTATAGCTAGGGAAACATCATTCTGTTACTATTCAGAGTATAGCTAGGGAAACATCATTCTGTTACTATTCAGAGTATAGCTAGGAAACATAACTATTCACAGTATAGCTAGGGAAACATCAAACCATATAACTAGGGAAACATCATTCTGTTACTGTTCAGAGTATAGCTAGGGAAACATCATTCTGTTACTATTCAGAGTATAGCTAGGAAACATAACTATTCACAGTATAGCTAGGGAAACATCAAACCATATAACTAGGGAAACATCATTCTGTTACTATTCAGAGAATAGCTAGGGAAACATCATTCTGTTACTATTCAGAGTATAGCTAGGGAAACATCATTCTGTTACTATTCAGAGTATAGCTAGGAAACATAACTATTCACAGTATAGCTAGGGAAACATCAAACCATATAACTAGGGAAACATCATTCTGTTACTATTCAGAGAATAGCTAGGGAAACATCATTCTGTTACTATTCAGAGTATAGCTAGGGAAACATCATTCTGTTACTATTCAGATTATAGCTAGGGAAACATCATTCTGTTACTATTCAGATTATAGCTAGGGAAACATCATTCTGTTACTATTCAGATTATAGCTAGGGAAACATCATTCTGTTACTGTTCAGATTATAGCTAGGGAAACATCATTCTGTTACTATTCAGATTATAGCTAGGGAAACATCATTCTGTTACTATTCAGATTATAGCTAGGGAAACATCATTCTGTTACTATTCAGAGTATAACTAGGGAAACATCATTCTGTTACTATTCAGATTATAGCTAGGGAAACATCATTCTGTTACTATTCAGATTATAGCTAGGGAAACATCATTCTGTTACTATTCAGACTATAACTAGGGAAATATCATTCTGTTACTATTCTGTTACTACTAGTATAGCTAGGGAATACTGTTTCCTTTCCATTTTTGGGTTCTTTTGTCAATCTGAGTCAGAAAAAAAGACAATGTAGGTTAAATGCTGAAAGATGTTTAGAGATTGAGGTCAGTGGAGCAGCGAATAAATGGTGGCTCTTGGGGACATGATCCTTTAAAATGGGACAGAATTATGATGGGTGGTCAAATGGCTTTTCCTTGTTGTCCAATGTGTACTTTCACTTCAAAACACAAACACTCTATTCTTTCAAAAGCATCCCAAAGCCCTTCGCTCACTCCTCTGTAGCTCTCGCAGCGCACTAGACCCACCTGCTCCAAGACCAGGATGTAGTGATCTGAGATTAATATCATCGATAAATGATGGATGGATGGATAGTTAAATACATGTTGGGTTGAGATGCACAGTTGGAAGATGGTTGCCAAGGGAATCAGGGGGAAGAGATGGTGGAAGAACACAAGAAATGAGAAAACCCTTTGTACAGAAGAACAATGTCAGTAAATATCATTGAGACTGGTAAACCCTTTGTACAGAAGAACAATGTCATTAAATATCATTGAGACTGGTAAACCCTTTGTACAGAAGAACAATGTCATTAAATATCATTGAGACTGGTAAACCCTTTGTACAGAAGAACAATGTCATTAAATATCATTGAGACTGGTAAACCCTTTGTACAGAAGAACAATGTCATTAAATATCATTGAGACTGGTAAACCCTTTGTACAGAAGAACAATGTCATTAAATATCATTGAGACTGGTAAACCCTTTGTACAGAAGAACAATGTCAGTAAATATCATTGAGACTGGTAAACCCTTTGTACAGAAGAACAATGTCATTAAATATCATTGAGACTGGTAAACCCTTTGTACAGAAGAACAATGTCATTAAATATCATTGAGACTGGTAAACCCTTTGTACAGAAGAACAATGTCATTAAATATCATTGAGACTGGTAAACCCTTTGTACAGAAGAACAATGTCATTAAATATCATTGAGACTGGTAAACCCTTTGTACAGAAGAACAATGTCATTAAATATCATTGAGACTGGTAAACCCTTTGTACAGAAGAACAATGTCATTAAATATCATTGAGACTGGTAAACCCTTTGTACAGAAGAACAATGTCATTAAATATCATTGAGACTGGTAAACCCTTTGTACAGAAGAACAATGTCATTAAATATCATTGAGACTGGTAAACCCTTTGTACAGAAGAACATCATGGAGAGCAAATGTGGAGCCACTACATACTTGTATTAATACAATTTTAAACAACATATATTTCTGAATTGTGTTTGTATTACTTTATAGTGGCTAAGATGTGTCCTACTGTACATATCTAGAATCTAAATACATATAATTCTGAAGGTTCATTACATCTAAATAAGTAACCACAGGAACAGGAAGTGATGCAAATCAGTCCAATGAGTGTGTACAGAGACATCTCATTGTGTTGACCATTCCCAGGCCTACTAACAGGCTGTTGGTAAGTCTAGGCAAATTAAAACAACTCTACTTCAATGTATACAATTAAAATACGACTGACACGCCTAGTCCTGCTACTACCGGTAATAATAAAAAAATAAAAAAATAATAATAATAATAATAATAATGATAACGATAATGATAATAGTATACAAAAATGATAATGACAATGGCGATAACGATAACGATAACGATGATGATATATAATAATGATAATGTTAATAATATATAATGATAATGGTAATGATAACAATAATGAAAACGATAATAACATATAACAATAATGATAATGATAATAATACAAATGATAATAATAAGAATGATAATGATAACGATGATAATAATCATGGTAATAATGACAATAATAATAATAACAATAATGATAATGGCAATAATAATAATAATAGTAATAATAATAATGACAATGATAATAATGATAACGATAAGGATAATAACAATAACAACAATAATAATAATGATAACGATAAACAATAAATGATTCATTCCATGCAGTTGTTTGCAGATGAGGGTTAGATAGGTAAATCAAGTCCTCCCAGCAGTATCAATAACACAGTCTCCTGGTAGTGTTGAGGAGGGCCGACGAAGGTAGAGAGATGTTTTTTTTAAATAATTGCTTTGTTCCCTGCGGCAGCCGCAGATACCCTGAGGGTCAAGAGCTGGAGTGGTGAGGCTGCTGGGGTCCTGTTCCCAAGGCTCTGCGTCGCGCTGCGCCCGAGCGTCCGCGCAGAGACCAGCAGACACAGATTAATTGTCTAAGGTTCTGGGGTTTTAATTTGCAGGGAAAGAAATCACTGCATAACCTAATTAAACACTGACTTGTTTCAAATGTCTGTCCAGTTGCAGCATTTGCACTTTGTCGCCATGGCGTAATTGCTTCATATACGCAGTCGTGTCAGGGAGAGGCCGGTGGAATCTTTGGAGGGTGGAGGTTGGTTGGTTGGATACAAGGTGGCTGACCCATATTTCATCCAGTGATCCAGAAAGGAGCCCATCTCTCTTAACTCCCTAACCCGTCGCCAGAGTACCACCACTACAATACTCCAATTAAATATTACAGTCAAGATATAAAGCATTGTGATGCCCAGTTTGGAACATGATACATACTAAATAACAGATACAAGGGAGAGCTGTGGTGGGGTGTGTGATCAGACTGAACACTGGGGTGTCATTGTCTCCGGTTAATGAGGATGGTACTGTAAGTGGGAATGGTCTTCGGTGGGTTTTCTAATCACATACAGTACATCTTATTAAGAACAAACAATATGTCTCCTGGTCAATACATTACAGAATACAAAGAGGTTGATTTAAAAAAAAACGTCTACATCTTATTAAGAACGAACAGTATGTTTCCTGGTCAATACATTACAGAATGCAGAGGGACTTTGTATTGTGAAGATGCACGATGATAGGCTTACAGAAAGCATCATTTAAACTCTAAATCCAAGATATCTCAGTCTAACATTTATCACCAGTGTTCCATAACATAAGACATGCACATTTTGACAACATCATCTCCCATATAAAAAGATATTCTCTATATATGACCATCCGTTCACATTATCCTGTCCATTATTCTCAGGGACAATTCTCTCGTCTAAGCCCCTCTCAGCTTCAGCAGCGTGTGCGTCCACAGGCCTTTCCTCCAGCTGGTCTCTGCAGACAGTCCCAAGGGACCTTCGCGGTCTCTGTACCACATTCTATTGATCCGTGAAACTGATGAAAGAGGGGAAAAGCCATGGTTACCTTGAGGGGTGTGTCTAGGCAGCAAGGCCTAGACACGCCCCTTTAATGAAATGAACATGACTTACTTGACTTATTCTTTTGTAGCTCTTACTGGAGCAGAGGGCTTCAACGGTGTATCTGGGTAGACCTTAGTGAGGCAGAGGGCTTCAACGGTGTATCTGGGTAGACCTTAGTGAGGCAGAGGGCTTCAACGGTGTATCTGGGTAGACCTTAGTGAGGCAGAGGGCTTCAACGGTGTATCTGGGTAGACCTTAGTGAGGCAGAGGGCTTCAACGGTGTATCTGGGTAGACCTTAGTGAGGCAGAGGGCTTCAACGGTGTATCTGGGTAGACCTTAGTGAGGCAGAGGGTTTCAACGGTGTATCTGGGTAGACCTTAGTGAGGCAGAGGGCCTCAACAGTGTATCTGGGTAGACCTTAGTGGGGCAGAGGGCCTCTTCAGTGTATCTGGGTAGACCTTAGTGGGGCAGAGGGCCTCAACAGTGTATCTGGGTAGACCTTAGTGGGGCAGAGGGCCTCAACAGTGTATCTGGGTAGACCTTAGTGGGGCAGAGGGCTTCAACAGTGTATCTGGGTAGACCTTAGTGAAAACCTTCCCTTTAATGAAATGGAACTATAAATGGAAGTGAAAATGGAAATATGTATTTCCATGGTCCAACAGCATGTTCTCTAAGGGAAACTTGCAGGAAATAAGCACATATATTATGTTCTGTGTGTGTGTCACCTGTAATGATGGAAAGAAGAGACCTTGGAAGAAACTTGAAAAGGAAAAAAATGAAAGTACCACCCCAGTGGTCCCATTGGTCCGTTACCTTCTACACCTTCAGTTAGTAGCTAGGCTACCTCACATCCTCCTGAAGAAGCTATCTAGCTCTCTCTAATCAAGTCTTTGGGGAGTTTAATTACTTTCATTCAGTCTGTGACAAGTGATTTTCCTGGGTTTTAAAAGGAGGTGTTCCCGGAGATGGGATGCGATTGATCAGCAATGACGCGCTACATCTGAAGATCACAAGGAAGAAAAACGGAAAGTTAAGTAGGACACCATTGGACGTTATCCCCAAAACACCAGCCAGTATTGGGAATAAATGTATGATAGGAATGAAAAGAAGAATAGACCTGGAAGGAAAAGGCCTGGGAATTAAGTAATATATAATTACTAAGTGAAATCTGGAACTTAACTGCAGGAGAGTGTTTTAATAGCACCACTAAAGTACATTCAATGGTACGTACAGTACATGGGGCTAATCAGATAGCCTGAAGCTAGCACAGCATTAACTAACGCTGGTAAACTGTTTTATTTTCAGTGGCATCCTCTCCTCTCTTGGTTTTCTATGTGACTTGTGGGAGTCTGATTGTTGTCTCCATTGTTGTCGAGGTTGCCACAGGAGAGGTAACAAACTTAAATGTGCCTCAAACTCTTGGCTGTAGCTGGGGTTTGAGAGAGAGAGAGAGAGAGAGAGAGAGAGAGAGAGAGAGAGAGGGAGAGAGAGAGAGAGAGAGAGAGAGAGAGAGATTCAACGTATGATCTGAGGAACACAGCCTGGGATCCAGGTAACAGAAGATGTGTCCCAAATGGCACCCTGTTCACATGATGTGCCCTGGCCATATGGGCCATGGTCAAAAGTAGTGCACTATAATAGGAAAAGGGTGCCATTCGAGACGTAGTCAGTGCCAGGCTATTGGACAGCTGGGTGTGCTCCATAAAGATCCCAGACCATATTGAGGAGGAATACATCCCCTTTACGGTACTTTATCACTTTCAGGACCTTGTGCCATAACCTTCAACACATATTCCCTCAGCTGAATTCAGAGGCAGAACATTAGAGAGAAAAATGTTTTACTTTCTTCTTCTTCTTCAGCTTCTTCTTCTTCTCCTTCTTCTTCAGCTTCTTCTTCTCCTTCTTCTTCAGCTTCTTCTTCTTCTCCTTCTTCTTCAGCTTCTTCTTCTCCTTCTTCTTCAGCTTCTTCTTCTTCTCCTTTTTCTTCTTCTTCTTCCTCTTATTCTTCAGCTTCTTCTTCTTCTTCTCCTTCTTCTTCAGCTTATTCTCCTTCTTCTTCCTCTTATTTTTCTTCCTCTTCTTCTTCTTCTTCTTGTAATGTAGTTTTCAATCTTTTGACCAGAGTGATGTCATGTCTTGTGTTTGAATATTTCCCCAGAGGTACTGCAGGCTTACTATACTTATGAAGTACAGATCTGTCCTCATTATTGAGAGGTGAAATGGTCAAATGAAAATGTTCAAGTATGTTGTGGGCAGGTCTCTATTGTTAAATATATGTTTCATCTTAATGAGACAAGCCTGGTAAAATAAATACACTAATCAAATGTACCTATCGTATGCGTTTTAACCTCTGTTAATCAGATAATAGCACTGATAAAACATGTTCGCTCTCCTCACAGTCTTCTACACTATAGTTTTGGTTAAAAATTACATCATTATTTGTAGAAGAGTACCAGCAATACAACACTTCTAAACACACACCGTGAATTATATAGAGGAAATCTATTTCCTTGAAATGAAGCTGGAGACTCATATCTCCCTCACTAGCTTTAAGCACCAGCTGTCAGAGCAGCTCACAGATCACTGCACCTGTACATAGCCCATCTATCTACCTACCTCATCCCCATACTGTATTTATTTATTTATCTTGCTCCTTTGCACCCCAGTATGTCTACTTGCACATTCATCTTCTGCACATCTACCATTCCAATGTTTAATTGCTATATTGTAATTACTTCGCCACCATGGCCTATTTATTGCCTTAACTTACCTCATTTGCACTCACCGAATATAGACTTTTTGTTTTCTTTTGATCTACTGTATTATTGACTGTATGTTTTGTTTATTGAATGTGTAACTCTGTGTTGTTGTATGTGTCGAATTGCTATGCTTTATCTTGGCCAGGTCGCAGTTGCAAATGAGAACTTGTTCTCAACTAGCCTACCTGGTTAAATAAAGGTGAAATAGCTAGCTATTTCCCACTGGCATTTCACCCTATGCTATTGTTGTACCCACATTACAACTGTCAACGCCTGTGGCTCTGTGGAATTGTGGTCCAGCGCTCTCAGTGAGGACTATAGCCCCCTCCCTGGGTACGGCCTACCTCCCTCACTGTGCTCTCAGATAGGTCTGAGAGGAATCAATGGACATTTCTGGGGTAAGATACTTTTGTTTAGGAAACACTGGACTGGACATCCACCATGACATTTTCAAGTCAGCTTTAATAGAATGGGATGAAACCAGCCTGCATGCTGACCAGTGACTAGCTATAACTGCTATAGCCACGGGGATGTGCTTCAGATGGGTTTCAGAGGGAAGCAGTTAGTAACCCACAGTGTCCTGGATGTGGGAACCACAGTGTCCTGGATGTGGCAACCACAGTGTCCTGGATGTGGGAACCACAGTGTCCTGGATGTAGGAACCACAGTGTCCTGGATGTGGGAACCACTGTGTCCTGGATATGGGAACCACAGTGTCCTGGATGTGGGAACCACAGTGTCCTGGATGTGGGAACCACAGTGTCCTGGATGTGGGAACCACAGTGTCCTGGATGTGGGAACCACTGTGTCCTGGATGTGGGAACCACAGTGTCCTGGATGTGGGAACCACAGTGTCCTGGATGTGGGAACCACTGTGTCCTGGATATGGGAACCACAGTGTCCTGGATTTGGGAACCACAGTGTCCTGGATTTGGGAATCACAGTATCCTGGATGTGGGAACCACTGTGTCCTGGATCCAGGAACCCCATTGTCCTGGATGTGGGAACCACCGTGAGAGTTATATATTAGAAGGATAGTGGTGTTTTATATGGACACATCTTTACTATGCACACATATTAATTATGGACACTTTATTATGGACACATCTTTATTATGGACACATCTTTATTATGGACACATATTTATTATGGACACTTTATTATGGACACATCTTTATTATGGACACATCTTTATTATGGACACTTTATTATGGACACATCGTTATTATGGACACTTTATTATGGACACATCTTTATTATGGACACTTTATTATGACACATCTTTATTATGGACACTTCTTTATTATGGACACTTTATTATGGACATTTTATTATGCACACATCTTTATTATGGACACTTTATTATAACACATCTTTATTATGGACACATGAAACAGCCAGTGATTGAAATCTAACTTCCCTTTGTCCTCTTGTCCAATCCTTCCCAACAGTACAGAAACATGCTCTGTTTTTCATCTGAGTGTGTACATTGATTGTCCTCTGATGAACATCAATCAGATAAGGGTCTTTGTTAGAGTGGTTGAGACATGGTAATGCTCTTTAGTGGTGTGATAATGAGGGTCTACACTGAACACAAATATAAAAGCAACATGCAACAATTTCAAAGATTTTACTGAGTTACAGTTCATATAAGGGAATCAGTCAATTGTAGTAAATGCGTTATGCCCTAATCTATGGATGTCACATGACCGGGAATACAGATATGCATCTGTTGGTCACAGATACCTTTAAAAAAAGGTAGTGGCGTGGATCAGAAAACCAGTCAGGATCTGGTGTGACCACCATTTGCCTCATGCAGCGCGACACATCTCCTTTGCATAGAGTTGATCAGGCTGTTGATTGTGGCCTGTGGAATGTTGTCCCACTCCTCTTCAATGGCTGTGCGAAGTTGCTGGATATTGGCGAGAACAGGAACACGTCGATCCAGAACATTCCAAATATGCTCAATGGGTGACATGCCTGGCCTGCATACATGTAAGTATGCAGGCCACGGAAGAACTGGGACATTTTCAGCTTCCAGGAATTGTGTACAGATCATTTTAAAAATGGGGCCGTGCATTATCATGCTGAAACATGAGGTGATGGAGGTGGATGAATGGCATGACAATGGGCCTCAGGATCTCATCACGGTATCTCTGTGAATTCAAATTGCCATCGATAAAATTTAATTCTGCTCATTGTCCGTAGCTTATGCCTGCCCCATACCATAACCCCACTGCCACCATGGGGCACTCTGTTCACAACGTTGACATCAGTAAAACGCTCACCCACACGACGCCATACACGCCGTCTGCCATCTGTCCGGTATTGTTGAAACCGGGATTCATCCTTGAAGAGAACACTTCTTCAGCGTGCTAGTGTCCATCGACGGCTGGTTGGACGTACTGTCCAAATTCTCTGAAATGACGTTGGAGGCGGCTTATGTTAGAGAAATGAACATTAAATTCTCTGGCAACTGCTCACAAAACAACTGCATTGTTTTGTGTGACAAAACTGCACATTTTAGAGTGGCCTTTCATTGTCCCCAGCACAAAGTGCACCTGTGTAATGATTATGGTGTTTAATCAGCTTCTTGATATGCCACACCTGTCAGTTGGATGGATTATCTTGGCAAAGGAGAAATGCTCACTAACAGGGATGTAAAACATTGGTGGAGAACATTTGAGAGAAATAAGCTTCTTGTGCATTTAAAACATTTCTGGGATTGTTTATTTCAGCTCATGAAACCTGACTTTACAGGTTTAGTTTATATGTTGGTTCAGTGTATATTGGCTGCAATACGAGGTAGTGAAAAGTAGGCACTGCGTAGTTGGAAGAGTGCTCTGCTCTTAACAGCAACTTGCTTGGCACTCTGCACTGGAGCTCAGCTGGGACTCTACCCAGGATTCTGTCTCTTACATGGGCAAACATTACTTCACCTGCCCCCAGCCTGGGCCCCAGCCTCCAGCCTCGGCCTCTTCAGATCCCTGCTGCTAACCCTCTTCTCCCCTCCATCCCACCCTCCCCTCCCCTCCATCCTCCCCTCCCCTCCATCCTTCCCTTCCTCCCCTCCCCTCCACTCCTCCCATCTTCCCCTTCAACCCCCAGCAGCCCTCCCAGCTGAGCTATTTTAATCAAGTTGGGGACGGAAGACAAGGCTTAGTTAATTCGGCCAATTAGGCCCGAGCATTGTTGTGGCCAGTAACATTTAGTATTCCTGTGCAAAATGTTTCCTCCACCAATTAAATGACAGCAGTGATGCAACTGGCTGTGTGTCAACTGAACATTGACATTGGCTGATCCTCTCTCCTCCGCCCGTGTGCATATGTTGGTGTTCCACAACGTGTCTCTCTCTGTCTATGAGATGTGTGTAGTTCACACACTCTCCCACATCTCACTCTCCCACATCTCACTCTCCCACATCTCTCTCTCTCTCTCTCTCTCTCTCTCTCTCTCTCTCTCTCTCTCTCTCTCGCTCTCTCTCTCTCTCTCTCTCTCTCTCTCTCTCTCTCTGTCTCTCTCTCTCTCTCTGCCTATTGTACCAGAGAGTCAGAAGCCATGGGTTTTGGTGGCAGATGGGCGAGAGTAGCTGGGATTGGCCGTCTCCTCTCCTTGCCACAGGACAGCCAAGGGAAAAGATAGAGCCAGCTGTCAGATATAATCCTTTCATGGTCCCCTGCACACAACAGCTGTATAAGGCCTGCCTGCTTGCTTCTAAATTATTAAACATCTTTTTAGTTTGTTCCAGCTGCGGGCCCTCAATGTGTTTATGCAGCCTTTTGTGCATTTCACATACGATTTCTTCTACGCCTCCTCTCATCAAAATGCTGTTTGTTAAAGACATTATCCCATCTGCACACCTCGGGTTTGGACAAACAGCCCAAGACAAATCCGACGAGTCACTACCTTCCAGGACAATTTGGGAGTTGAGGATGATTGCGGTGACTGAAGACTTGAGGGCTTTAGTGTTTTCCCTTGTTATAAAAAGTACCACGGGCCCACCTGTAATCCATAGTGTTGTAGACTGCTTGGGGGCAGGCCTTGCACGGTAATAAGGAGTTTTGCAAGTAAGATCGTATCCTTGGAAACAGCAGAGCAGACCCCTCTGTCACTCCTTTCAGAGGCAGGTTTAAATAATCTGTCACTGATAACCCCCTATCCCCCAAAGACAGCCCACTACCCCACCAGAGGCAAGGCCATTATTGCCATGAAAAGATCTGGAACGGTGAATATTCAGAGAGAGAGGGGGGAAGAGGGGAGAGAGAGAGAAGGGTTTAGAGATCTACTCTAAGGGACTGTGACACCAATCTGATGGTGGAAGAGAGAAATCTGATCGCACCATTCAACACTAACGTTAGACTAGACAGACACACAGCAGATATACTGTACAACTCATAGAACTCAACCCGGACAGTGAATAATGATGGAATAAGGAATTCAATGTTCCGAACGTTTTAAAAGAGACAGTCAGATTAGTTGATTTGTTTCAAGATGCGTGTCTTCATCAAGTGGTACAGTACCAGGGAAATATCCTCATATAATTCTCATTTCAACCTCCTCACATTCCCACCAGGATGAAACCATTTTCAGATCTGATGATGCTTGTAAAAAAAAAAAGGAAAAGAAAGAAAAAGCTGGAATCTTTTCCATGGTTGGCGTTATTTTCCCTTCCACTAGGACTGCTGGCACTGAGTTAATAACCATGTTGCTGACTAGAGAGAGTAGCATGACTGATTCCATGAGCCGTTCCTCTCTTCCATCACTCCCAATTCACCAGCCAGCGGAGGCTCCAGATGAGGCTTCCACGGCCCAGACGCTGCCTCCACGGCCCAGCCGCTGCCTCCACGGCCCAGACGCTGCCTCCACGGCCCAGACGCTGCCTCCACGGCCCAGACGCTGCCTCCATGGCCCAGCCCCCAGCAGCCACCACCAGCCACATCCAGGGGAGATGACGTCTCTCATCACCGCAGCTGGAGCTGCACACACCTGTTGTTATTTAGCATGAAAACCACAAAGGTGTCTAACAATATTGGCTTTATCAAATGTTACTCACAGCTATGTGTTTTTTGGCTTTGAACATTGTGCGAATGTTGTATTGATCTTTCGAAAGCCCTCAGTACCTCGACTGCTGGCAGGTAGAGTGCAGAGAGATAATAATCACCAAGCCTTACCAAGTGGGTGCACCGTGCAGTGAGATAATAATCACCAAGCCTTACCAAGTGGGTGCACCGTGCAGAGCGATAATAATCACCAAGCCTTACCAAGTGGGTGCACCGTGCAGAGCGATAATAATCACCAAGCCTTACCAAGTGGGTGCACCGTGCAGAGCGATAATAATCACCAAGCCTTACCAAGTGGGTGCACCGTGCAGAGCGATAATAATCACCAAGCCTTACCAAGTGGGTGCACCGTGCAGTGAGATATTAATCACCAAACCTTACCAAGTGGGTGCACCGTGCATAGAGATAATAATCACCAAGCCTTACCAAGTGGGTGCACCGTGCAGAGAGATAATAATCACCAAGCCTTACCAAGTGGGTGTACCGTGCAGAGAGATATTCATCACCAAACCTTACCAAGTGGGTGCACCGTGCAGTGAGAGAGAGCAGTGACGGCTCTATTTCTTAGATCAGTGTGTGAATGGAGGAAAACAGGCAATTGACCTCGCCCAGATTGATATCTCATCTATACACAGTCAACTGATGATATCTCATCGAGACACAGTCAACTGATGATACCTCATCTATACACAGTCAACTGATGATACCTCATCTATACACAGTCAACTGATGATACCTCATCTAGACACAGTCAACTGATGACACCTCATCTATACACAGTCCACTGATGATACCTCATCTAGACACAGTCAACTGATGATACCTCATCTATACACAGTCAACTGATGATACCTCATCTATACACAGTCAACTGATGATACCTCATCTATACACAGTCAACTGATGATACCTCATCTATACACAGTCAACTGATGATACCTCATCTATACACAGTCAACTGATGATACCTCATCTATACACAGTCAACTGATGATACCTCATCTAGACACAGTCAACTGATGATAACTCATCTAGACACAGTCAACTGATGATAACTCATCTAGACACAGTCAACTGATGATAACTCATCTAGACACAGTCAACTGATGATAACTCATCTAGACACAGTCAACTGATGATACCTCATCTATACACAGTCCACTGATGATACCTCATCTAGACACAGTCAACTGATGATACCTCATCTATACACAGTCAACTGATGATAACTCATCTAGACACAGTCAACTGATGATAACTCATCTAGACACAGTCAACTGATGATACCTCATCTATACACAGTCAACTGATGATACCTCATCTATACACAGTCAACTGATGATACCTCATCTAGACACAGTCAACTGATGATACCTCATCTAGACAGATGGTGTCATCGTCTTTACTTCAGACTGCCTGGACATTACTCCAACATTGTGGAGAGTTAACACTAGAATGGACTGTAGCCTGTCCTCCCTTAAAAGAGGAGTACGGTTTACTAACAACTGTTCACTGAGCTGTCTCTCTCTCTCTCTCTCTCTCCTCTCTCTCTCTCGCTCTCTCTCACCCTCTCTCTCTCTCTCTCTCTCTCTCTCTCTGTCTCTCTCGTTTTTTCTCTCTCTTTTTCTCTCTCTCTCTCTCTCGCTCTCTTTCTTTCTCTCTCTCTCTCTCTCTCTCTCTCTCTCTGTCTCTCTCTCTCGGTCTCTCTCTCTCTCTCTCTTGCTCTCTGTCTCTCTGTCTCTCTCTCTCTGTCTGTCTCTCTTTCTTTCTCTTTCTATCTCTTTCTCTTTCTCTCGCTCTCTCTCTCTCTCTCTCTCTCTCTCTCTCTCTCGCTCGCTCTCTCTCTCTCTCTCTCTCTCTCTCTCTCAAAACATCTCCCCCAGCTATACAGACAGCCCCCCCAACACACCATATCTCCTGAAACATCTCCACACTTTTTATCATTTTATAGAACTCAAACTCAACCCTAAGGCGCGCAGAGACCATCCCATTAAACAATAGTAAAGGGTCTGTTATCCCCCCGCCTTTGACCCTGTTCCTCCTTGTTAGCCAAATAGCTAACTTTGCCTGAGCAAACAGAAAATTCAACAAAACACATTTTTCCTTCTCCTTACTTGAATACCTGTATCCCATTATGAACACCCCAACAGTAAAGACCACCCCCAACCTCTCACACAGACATTCCAACAGAGACATTAATGGCATTAATCTGGTGCACACAGAAAACACATGATGCACAGTTTCTTTCATTTTAAAGAAAGGACACTCCTGCCCGACTCCCGGTTCAACCCGTGCCAACCAGCTGTTAGTGGCCAGGGCTCCATGTAGAACCCTCCACTGGAGGTCCCCTGACCTCTTTGGTACTGGGGGTTTGTAGAGCCCCCTCCATCTAAAACCCACCATACTCTCCACCCCACATACCCCCTGCCACTGATGTGCCTTCACTCCTGTTAGGCTCCTAATGTTCCTCACCTTAACACAGAGGTTGTAGAGGGCTTTACCTCCCACCCCTTCAAACTCCCCCAGGCTCGGAGTGTTAAAATCTAACAAATCCTCCAGACCCCCTTGCCAGTCTCCAGTTTCTGCCGTCACCTGCAGTGGCGGAAACATTGGTGGCCCTTCTCCCTTTGGCTGCTCAAACATCCCCCTTACCGGCTCAGACAGTGCCTCCTGGACCTCCTCCAGGAATCTCTCCAGCAGCCTAAGAGACGTTATTCCTGTTTGCTGTGCCAAGACTTCCAGGCTTTTCCACCCCTCCTCTCCCAGCAGTCTCAAGTCACCCAGCCTTTTTACACCCCCTGCCATCAGTTGCCTCTGCAGGGTGGCCGACAGGACCGATCTCAAAGGGATGGCTGGGTTGTGGAAGATAGGCTCCTCCCACACCCACAGCCCAGGCTCCACACCCCCTTCTCGTGTGGGCCTTAGCAGCTGCCAGGCCCTCAGCGCCGCAGAGTAAAAGTCTGAGAGACCTGCTGTACTCAGCCTCTCCAGCTTCATGAGGAACAGCTGCCGGTCCAACCCTAAATCTCCAGCTCTCCTCAGCAGCGCGCATGCTGGTTCCCTCCAGCCAACCTCAGTATGGTACAGCAGTCTCTGCACCGCCTTTAGCCGGAAAGCAGCCATCCTGCTCTCCAGTTCCACCAGGCCCTGTCCTCCTTCATGGACGGTCATATACAACACTGCCGCCCTCAGCCAGTGATGGCCCGACCAGAAGAAGTCCACCAGCTTGCGTTGCAGGTCTGCGAGCAGACCGGCGGGGGGGTTGAGGACAGCCAGTTTATGCCACAGGGAAGATGCCACCAGGTTGTTAATTATCAGCACCCTCCCTCTATATGACACTTGGGACAGGAGCCACCTCCACCTGGCCAGTCTTGACACCACTGCCTGTGACAGCCCCTCCCAGTTCTTCCTGACCCACCTCTCCGAGCCCAGGTACACCCCCAACACTTTAAGCCCTTCACAACCCCACTGCAAACCCCCTGGAAGCAGAGGAGGAGCGCTATCCCCCCATGCCCCGCATAACAGAGCTTTGCTCTTGCCCCAGTTTACCTTAGCTGATGAAGCTCCCTCGTACACCCTCAGACTGGTCTCCAGTGCCTGCATATCTTGGCCATCCCTGACCATCACAGAGACATCATCTGCATATGCTGACACTGCTATGCCTGTCACCATTTCCATGCCTGTCCAGCACACTCCCTGCAGTCTCCTGCGTAGCAGTCCTAAAAAAGGCTCAATGGCTAGTGTGTATAACTGCCCAGATAGAGGGCATCCTTGTCTAATGCCCCATCTCACCCAGACCGGCCTACTGAGCCCCCCTCCCACCTTGACCATGCATGACGCCCCA
The DNA here is from genome assembly GCF_965601325.2 of Salmo salar. NCBI lineage: Eukaryota > Metazoa > Chordata > Actinopteri > Salmoniformes > Salmonidae > Salmo > Salmo salar. The sequence goes on from NC_138308.1 coordinate 44,578,763, forward strand.
GCATACAACAGCTTCACACAGGTCAAAAAACTCCTCCCAAACCCCACATTAAACAGATATTCATGGTCCACTCTGTCAAAATCCTTCTCTTGATTTTACATTTTTTTTAAATATTTTAGTCATTTAGCAGACGCTCTTATCCAGAGCGACTTACAGTAGTGAATGCATACATTTCATACAATTTCATACATTTTTTTCTGTGCTGGCCCCCCGTGGGAATCGAACCCACAACCCTGGTGTTGCAAACACCATGCTCTACCAACTGAACTACAGGGAAGGCTAAAGATCTAAAGAGACCAGTCCAAAGTTCACATTAGAACCTCTCGACAAGTCCAACATGTCCCTAATTAAGAACAAGTTGTCGGTGATTGAGCGTCCCGGTACACAATATGTTTGGTCCTTATGTACTATCGAGTCCAAGTGGGACTTCAGTCTGTTAGAGAGGACCTTGGCAAATATCTTGTAGTCCGCACAGAGCAATGCCACAGGCCTCCAGTTCTTAAGTTCACACAAGTCCCCTTTTTTGGGCAGGAGAGTCAGAGCCGCCCGACGGCAGCTCATCGGCAACTCTCCTACCCCGACGCATTCTCGCAACACGCAAAAGAAGTCCTGTCCAATTATTCCCCAGAATTTTTTATAAAACCCCACTGGGAGTCCATCAACCCCCGGTGCACGACCGGGGGACATCTGGGTTACGGCCTCTGCCAGTTCATGGGACAACAGAGGAACGTCCAAATCATCCCTCTGTGCCAGAGAGAGTTTAGGGAGTCCTGTGAACAAAACCTGAGCACACAAAGGATCACACTCTTCTGCCCTATACAACTCAGTATAAAACTCCACAGTCCGCTCCCGCATCTCACCCACCACAGAGGTCACCCGCCCATCAGACAGCCGTAGACAATGCATACCTTTGGTTTCACTGCTCTGTCTTTCCAAACCAAAGAAGAAGGAGCTGGGAGCATCCATCTCCTTGAGCATGGAGAACCTAGCTCTTACAAGTGCTCCCTTTGCTTTAACCTGGAAAAAACTGCCCAGGTCCCTATGTAATTCAGCTAAATTAGCCTGGAGGCCTACATTGCCTTGCCCCACCATCTCTACCTCCATCTCACTAATACTACGCTCGAGTTCCCCCAATACTCTCCTAGCCTCTGAGGATGAGAGAGCTGTGTACTGTTGACAGAAGAGCCGAATTTGGACTTTCCCCACATCCCACCATTGGCTCAGAGACTCATACTCCT